>NC_138978.1:184205274-184472829 GCF_964341445.2 Mesoplodon mirus | reverse complement strand
GAATTCCAGAAGGAGAAGGAAGGGATAGTCCAGACCCTCTGTGATTCTCCCCCCGTCTCACCTATAGTAGCAGCAAAGCTTACGTACACTGCTACCTTACAGATCTGTTTCCCTCTTAAGAGAAAATATCTAAACATGAAGAAACTTAGCCTAGGGGGAAAATATGACAATTTTAACCTAATATTATAGCTTTTGGGTGGGGGGCACATTCAGTGTGATCAACCGTCCCTATTTGCCCAGGACTGAGGGGTTTCCTGGAATTTGGGGCTTTCTGCATGCTAAAGTACAAAAATCAGGACAGTCCTGGGCAAACCAGGATGAGTTGGTCACTTTAAATTTAACCATTGAAAACGATGTTACTTTATTAGATAAAGAATGCAATGTTAATCACATCTTCCTAATAGAAGTACCTTTTAAAAAAAAAAAAACAAAGCTGCACGTTGAATTTTTGCCTCTTGTACTTTCATTGCCTTTTAATTATTGAAAATTAAATTTTCAGTAAATAAGTTCTCCCTTGACCATTCAGTTCTTTCATTTTATGATCTTGGATCAAATCCCTTGACCTCTCTGGGCCTCACTTTTTCCTCCATAAAATATCCTGAGGAGACAGTGCACTCTTCCCGGTGACTTCTGCTGGAGGATAAAACACTAGCCATTGAGGGAAAAGAGAATTCTCAATTCAGGATTCAGGTCCAAGTCTGGATAACGGACAACAGTGGTCAATAGGATGGGTTCTTAAAAGTGGTTAAACTGTTCAACAGTGTAATTGCTTGGACTGGAGATACAATATAGAACCCAGCAAGATTCGACTTCCAAAGAGAAGGGGATATAAATGATATATCAAATCCAGAAAAGTTATATATCCCATATTCATGAACCTAAATGGCAACATTTTATCATGACTTGTGTCATTATCTTGGGGTGACTGTTTTGAAAATCGTGGATGAAATGATAGGACATCCACTTTCACAAACTGAAACTTGAGAATGGAATTCCCGTTCTCCCCAAGAGCATGGAAACACTCTCCTTGTTTAGGAGAAGCGTGTCATTCACTGCATATTAAACACACACTGTCTATGTTTCATCGGGGATGCTCTATTGTGCAATAATTGGTCCCCATTGGTACATGCACAATTTGGCTGCTCAGATGTAAAAGTAAAACCTCTTAAAGAGCTATCTCCACTGATAGCCTTAGGCGTCGAAGGTCCCCTGTGGCCCCGTGCCTGCAGCAAGCCATGACTAAGGCTTTGGGGAGGGAGGGATAGATGAAAAGGGGATGCACCTATAATCCTTTATTTATATTAGAAAAGCACCCCTGAAACCTCATTAGCAATGGCCGAGTGCTGTGGCAAGTCCCCGGCAAGGACTCTGCCCTGAGTGGAGCCCGCTAAGGGAGAGGAAGTGGTCCTTGCCCAGAGCACAGGCAAAGGAAAACAAAATCCTCCCGCGTCCTAGCGCTTCTCCCTGCAGAAACACCTGTCTTCCTTTCCACCTGGTACCCTTGCTCCTGACATCACCCCTTCAAAACCCACAAGTCACAGAGGCCATTTCTCACCTAAACGACCACCTCTGAGCCCTGTGAGCTCAGCTGGGTTACAGCTGAGATGACTCTGAATATGGAAGACAGCCGTGTTGCCCCCATATTACTGAAATCTCCCCTTTTCAATTCTAAAATCCTTTCATGTCAAAGACAGACCTTGGATTTTTTTTTTTTCCTCATTATGGTTTCGACCTGTGTCTTTTGGAAATTTCTTTGTTCCCTCCGTCTGTCTCAAACCCTGCCCCTCCTGAAACTCGGAAGTTCAGAGACGCCTGGAGGGAACTTGCCTCCCCACTTCAGTGCTAGGAACCACTGGGGGATCTGGCCGCTCCCTAGTAAGTTTCACGCTGGCCACTGAACAATGAAATACATTG
This sequence comes from Mesoplodon mirus, assembly GCF_964341445.2. Taxonomy (NCBI): domain Eukaryota; kingdom Metazoa; phylum Chordata; class Mammalia; order Artiodactyla; family Ziphiidae; genus Mesoplodon; species Mesoplodon mirus. Next base: position 184,470,915 of record NC_138978.1, on the reverse strand, counting down.
TTCTACCCTCCAGGGTGCTGACTTCGGAACCACGAGACAATCGCTGCTTCCCCTGGGTCAAAGCCAACTTTCTCCCACAAACCCTTTTTCATACACATGGACAAAGACGGGAGCAAACCAAAGGCATGGACGCCAGGTGAGTCGGCCTCAGTCCCCACCTCCTTCTCTTAGTCGCGCTGCACTCAGAGGCTCGTGAGGACAGAGCAGGACCCGGGCCGCAGGGCACGCTGCGTAACAGCAAGATCTCTATGTGCTTAATGTTACTTTTAATAACATTGGAGGACTTGGCAAGCAACCCACAATGGAACATTACACCGTAAACGAAAGGGGCGAGAACTAGGATTTCCTACGTTATATGGAAAAAAATGGAAAACGACAGCTTCCGTCTACCTACAAATTATTTTTAACATGTCCAAAGTATTTTAAAAGGTCCTCTGGCAAAACCTCCTTGTCAATGAAGGACAGGAAGGTAGAGCAGACTGGTCCTGAGTTCAAATCCCAGCCATGGGACTTTGGCCAGTTTCTAAACGTGCCCTGGTCTCAGTTTCAGCACTGTTGAAGTAAGGCTAATAAAACCTATCTCATTAGCCCTGCTGTGAGAATTCAATGGATGATATATAAGAAGTGTCTGGCAAAGTGCTGATGTACTTTTCATTTTAATTTTTTATTGAAGTATAGTTGATTTAAATATTGGGTAAGCTTCAGGTGTACAGCATGGCTATTCAGTGTGCTGAATCAGATATTTTTCCCTTATAGTTTATTACATAATATCGAGTATAGTTCCCTGCGCTATACAGTAGCTCCTTGTTGGCTATCTATTTTATACCTAGTAGTAGGTGCATGTTAATCCCAGCCTCCCAATTTATGCCTCCCCCCACTCCCTTTCCCCTTTGGTAACCATAAGTTTGTTTTTTGTGTCTGTGAGTCTCTTTCTGTTTTGGAAATAAGTTCATTTGTGCCTTTTTTTTCTTTAAGATTCCACATATAAGGGATACCATATGATATCTGTCTTTCTCTGTCTAGCTTACTTTACTTAGTATGATAATCTCTAGGTCCATCCATATTACTGCAAATGGCATTATTTCCTTCTTTTTTATGGCTAAGTAATACTCCATTACACACACACACACACATCTTTATCCATTCATCTGTTGATGGACATTTACATTGCTTCCATGTCTTGGCTATGGTAAACAGTGCCACTATGAACATTGGCGTGCATGCATCTTTTTGAATTATGATTTTCTCTGGATACATGCCCAGGAATGTGATTGCAGGATCATACGGTAACTCTACTTTTTAATTTTTTAAGAAACCTCCATATTGCTGATATACTTTTAAAATAATGACTAGCTATTGTTGTTACCACTGGTCCTAGTAGGTGTACAGAAAATCACAAGTTGAGGAATGAGGCCAAGGTTACTCAGTTTGCTGATCCAGAAGCAGGACTGTGTGCTTGGTAAATTACAGACAGTTTCTCCACAAGGCCAACCCCTTCCAAATACCTCTGGCCACAGAAGTGAGATATATATATATTAAAAAAAAATCACTAGGCCCTGAAATATTTAACAGGATGTTTGGGTTCAATATAACAGTCAAAAAACTTGACTGAAGTAAGAGCTCTAGCGATTCTGTGAAAAAATTATGAGCTGAAGGCAGAGTTATTCCAAAGAAATATGAAAGTGTTTCCTAGAATTTAAAGAAGACCTAGGACTGCCATATGCATCCTAGTCATGTCTGTGCAAAAATCTGTCCCTCTTTAGTAAGAGTATCAGACACGATAAGGAACCAGTCAATCAGGCAACATCACAGCACTGCTTTTCCCAACTGGTCCCCACCTTGTTCTGTTTCAGCTCTCAGTCACGCCGGGGCTGTTAGCCAAGCAGCATCCTTTCTTTGAATCCCAGCTGGAGAACACAGACCATAAAAGAAGCACCTGTCCTCCAAGACCAAAGGAATTATGTCCAGCCACCTTGCCTGGGGACCACAGGCTGAGCCTGTTCTCTAGAAACCGGGTAAGGTATTGACAGATGTCTCAAGGAGCCTGACTCTGCTCCCCGAAGGACACATATTTTGCTTTCCCTTTTCCCTGTGGTGTCCTGAGATTCTTGTCTCATGCCTGGGTAGGGTCGATATTTCACATACCCCCTCCATCTTTTTTTAAGAAGACTATTTTCCCCGCTCCAAAAGTTGTGTATTTTTTCTGATTTAACTAAATCCACCACGAGTTCCCTTTTGAAGCACTTAACACACACACACAGCCTTCACCCTATGACTTTGTACTTGTTTACACAAACTTCTGAAGTCTTCCTAAATTGTTTGTACCTTGGTACGTTCTGTACCTCCACCATTAATGTAAGCTCCTGCAATTTGAATAGTGTCTTTTTTTAACTGAAGTATTCTTTTTTTTGGCAAGACAAGATTTTTCTTTTTGACCAGCAAAAGGAAAATGAGGACAAAACAATTAAGTGCAGACTTTGATTTCCAGTTCAGTCTGGGGATGGTGACATGTGGAGATGTCCCCACATAAGGTCCCCCTGCAAGGGGACTCCCCATTTTATGAAAGACCTGTGACCAGGAAGAGTTGGTGGGAATTCAGTGTGCAAATCCACATGCCTTTGAGAGAAGGCAAGGTCAAGGCTTCCTAGTGAATCTTTACCCTGTAGACTGGTCCATTTGGGAAGCCTGTGTACATAAGGGTTTGCTGAAAGCAAGGCAGAGACAGAAACAACTCACTGCTGGGAGCCGGGCACCTGCACGCGGCTGTAATTGGACGTGTGCACACAATCTGTGTTGTGTGGATTCTACAGAATGAGCCGATGGAGGGCTGGCAACTACGGTGTAAACATACACACCACCTTTATTCTTGATTGACCATGTTGTGTCAGTGTCTGGTGTACAGCAAAGTGAGTCTGATACATATATACACACATACATATTCTTATACATATATTCCTTTGTAGTTTCTTTTCCATTATAGGTTATCACAAGGTATTGAATATAGTTCCCTGTGCTATACAGTAGAACCTTGTAGTTTATCTATTTTATATATAGTAGTGTATGTCTGTTAATCCCAAACTCCTAATTTATCCCTCCCCCACTTTCCCCTTTGGTAACCATTAGTTTGTTTTCTATGTCTGTGAGTCTGTTTCTGTTTTGTAAATATGTTCATTTGTATAATTTTTTTTAGATTCCACGCGTAAGTGATATCATATGATATTTGTCTTCCTCTTTCTGACTTACTTCACTTAGTATGATAATCTCTAGGTCCATCCATGTTGCTGCAAATGGCATTATTTCATTCTTTTTTATGGCTGAGTATATATATATGTATATGTGCATATATAGTCCATTGCCTCTCTATATATTATATATTTATATATTATATATATATTATATATTTATATATAATATATATATATAATATATACACCACATCTTCTTTATCCATTCATCTATTAATGGGGGTGTCTTTTTTTTTAACCCTGTTTCAATGCCTCCTGAATAGTAGTATTCTGTAACCAGTCACCGGGTGATCAACAGGACCCCATCAACTCTGTCTTAATCTTTGTAGGCTGGGCTCCATGGGAACGTGGGGAAATAAACACCACATGTACACACACGTACACACACAGAGGAGAGGGAAGGGAGGGGACAGAGAGAAAGGCGAGGATCGCAAGAATTACTAGCTTAACTTGACTGTGGTGAGATCTCCCACAGCAGACGTAACTGCCCTCGTATTCTTGGCCTCTGCTTCATAAGAATTGTGACACTCTCCTTTTAAAAAATTTCAAACTAGCAGTCTCAAAATGGAGCCGTGGCAACTGAAGAGAGTTTGGAGCTGGTCATGGCAGAAAAAAGTCCTCAGGCTGGTGAGTTCAAATTCTGTCTCTTGGGCAGCTTGGCTGAGCATGTTCTGAAGCCATGGCCCTATTTCCTGTCTCACAGTTACAGGCCTATGAAGAAGGAAACTGAGAGGCTGCTTGTGTCATCTCTATGCTTGTCCACGACAGAGAAGGAAATACCCCCTTTTACTTTCCACATTCACCTGCCCTTGAACTGGAATTTTTAAATTCTTTTCAAATTATTCAACTTGTTCCTTTGAGATTTAATAAGTAAAGCTGTTGCTTTAGTTAAACTTTTATGGCAGCAAGTTAGCAATCACACACCTTTTTTTTTTTCTTGTTTGGCTGATGAGAGTTTCAGGTTTGGAATATTTCAAGATTTTTCTATCAACGGTTAAATGTTTCCCTCTCCGGTGAAATATCTTCACAAAGCTAGTATACCTTTCACCTTCAAACGAATCCTGTGAGATGGTCTCTTTTGATTATAAGGAAACTGTGAATTAGGGAGGTGAGGTGGCACAGTGCTTAGGAATCCGCCTGCCAGTGCAGGGGACACGGGTTCGAGCCCTGGTGCAGGAAGATCCCACATGCCATGGAGCAGCTAAGCCCTTGCACCACAACTACTGAGCCTGCGCGCCTTGAGCCCGTGCTCCGCAACGACAGAACCCACCGCAATGAGAGGCCCGCGCATCTCAAGGAAGAGTAGCCCCCGCTCGCCACAACTAGAGAAAGCCCGTGTTCAGCAACAAAGACCCAACACAGCCATAAATAAATAAATAAAATGAAAAAATAAATTCATAAAAAAAACAAAAACGAAATGAAAGAGCTTGAGCACTAGTTGCTTAAAAAGAAAACCAACCCTTAAAAAAAAAAAAAAAAAAAGGCAGCACATCCTCAGCAGGCATTGGGGTTGAGATTCACACCAACCTAATTGGACTCCAAACCCTACTCCCTGTATCTGTGCTAGGTACACAGTGATACTCAATAGATGCTATTGGCCCCCATCCACTCAACCCAAATGGAGGCTTAGAAATTTGCTAGCCTTCAAGGAAACACCTACCAGATGAATTCTGTCAATACAGAGCCCACTGAGTTTTATTTGTAGCTTCTGGCAACACATCCCACTGTCCTATAGTTTATTCAGCTACTCGCTTCTACACTGGGCCCCCTCAACAACTAGGCTAGCTGCCTAGTCCATTCCCGCCCCCTCAATCTGGGCTTGAAACTGTACAGAGTGTGTGCTTAGTAAAAGCCTGAAAAAATATTCTCATCCTTTTTTATTAAAAAAAAAAATGAAATCACAGAGACCCAGGGATCTCTAGCTAAGAGGCCCCATTGTCAGAAACACTGAAAAAAGATCATAGCTGACACCACAGTTGGTGAAAATAACAGCCTACAAGCTGTGCCCAAAGTTCTTTTCCCTCATCTAATCTCCCCCTCATTCTTCTGACACAAAACAGCAAATGCATGAAATCCTTTAAACATTCATTGCAAGTTGGTATAAAGGTAGTGCATTTTAAGAGTTGAAAAAAAAATCTATATACAAACACACACGTACAGACGTATCCATCCATATACAATACATTACACATAGTTTTAAAAGGAATTGGCTCAGTAGATGTTTAAAACCATCATTTAATCTAACTGATCCCCCCATAACAGGAAAGAAGTTAGCTGCGTCTAGATTCGATTTGAGAAGTAAAACTTCCATTTTTCGCTTCCCTGGAAAACTCAAGTTTCCACAGCAAGCCTTACAGAGATTGTTTTGTTTATTGTTTCTAGTTTGCTTCCCCCCCTGGAACATTAAGTGGTCTTGGATATTAGAAAATAAACAGGCATCTGACTGTCACCCTACCAGCTGGCAGACTCAGGTGTCACAGCTAAAGTCCACACCTGCTTAGTTTCCTACAGAATCTCCACTTTAATTAGAATTAGATATTGGTCTGTGAGTACGTGTTCTACTTTTACTTTTCATTTGAAATCTTGCTTTGGCATGCAATATCTTGTTTACCTTCTTGGAAAGGAATACCTATGCTTGTCCTAAGGAAATCTCACAGTTATATTCAAAGCCATCATCCACTAGGTTCTCAGCTGACATTTTATGATCTAGAAACTGTAAGTACCAGGTTAGACTTTATCATTGGACTATCACTGTGTTACTGCTATCTTTTGATGTTCCCTGATAGCATCCCATTTCAGTTTGAAAGAAGCCATCACTTCAATAGCTGGGCTCATTCTAACCACAGATATGTATTTCTGCTTTGATAAAATGTAGAATTATTTATATTATGGAGCACTCCCTCTGTTTGTTTTTCTTGAATCACTCAGCTCTATCCTATGCTGAATGACATATAAATATAGAAATTATGGAAATCGAGAAAGCATTTTCTCCAATGCAGATCCTGAGCTGCTCAAATGAGTTGCTAAAATTTCTCTCTAGTGTGTCATTTAAAATCTAACCTTGTCCCAACTAACAACTGACCACCAATTTCTTTGATTCCCAAGAAAGGAGAACTCTGCAATGTGACGCAGGCGAGAACATTTGGGCTTGAGGCATTCAGCCGGGAGGAAAGTAAAGAAAAAATTCACACACACACACAAGCAAACACACACACGTGCATGCACACACACTCTGGCACACTGCAGGCATCCATCAGAAGTAAGAGAACACACAAACAGTGGCACCCCCATTTTCCACACCACCACAGGCCCATCCTAAAAGGGCAAACATACAGTACTGGTGCAGGTGTTTGTAAACAAGTATGTTTGGAGACGTTTCTAATTATAAGCTGTCACAGCTAAAATTAGAAACCCGATCTGCTCACTTAAAAAAAAAAAAAAAAAAAAAAAGCTCTCCAAAAGGGTTTAAATGAGAGCAGCCAGCCACAAAAGAGGGGATATATGTATACGTATAGCTGATCCACTTTGCTGTACAGCAGAACCTAACACGACATTGCAAAGCAACTATACTCCAATAAAAGTTAATTTAAAAAATAAAATAAAATAGATGAGAGCAGCCAGTAAGCTTTGATTTGGCAGAGTGATGAGCTCTGGTGACACAGCCAGGGAACTGCTGTGTGTCAGCTTTTCTGCTAGTTCAGGAGGGATGCTTCCCAGGTCCTAGTGAGGAAGGGCACCATTTGCATCCATGGTCGTGGAATGATAACGTCTTCTCCGGATGCGGATATCAATCACCCCATTCCTCACTGGCCTGATGTCTCCCCCTGTATCCTAAAAAATACACTCTTATAACTTCCTGCTTCTCCTTTCACTCCCAGCTCCAGTTCAAATTCAATTGCAAACGTTAAGCATTTCTTGGCTTCCTCTCGCCCCCCAACCAAAAGACACTCCATAATAACCTATGTCTAGATGCTCAAGCCCCAACACCCATTAGGAAACTCAGCCAAGAAGACAAACTTGATACATCAACAGGGCGATCCTACACCATTCCAGTCCTAGACAGAGCAAAGTGAGCGCCCTCACCGATCGCAGCTAAATTGGACCGCAAAGATGCTTTCCATAAGTGGACAGAAGGAAGCTGGGGTCAGTTACAGAGAGGAAGCTTCTCTCTCCCATTTACACAAACAATATAAAAGCACGAGCCTCAACCTGAAAAGTCTGTGTTGTTTTTAAAACCCATCAATAATAAATGAAGATTGCACAACTCAGCCCTAGTTAACCAAAATTCTCAGTCACACTTCCTGAAATGAAACACATCTCTGTTGACCCTTTTCAGTCTTACAAGAGCCAAAAAAGTATCTTGTGACAATAACGGGTCTCAATACTTTCATTTAAAGAGCCATTATCTTACCCCAGAGTTTTAACTTTAGCTATTTTTGTTCTTATTTTTCATTATTCTCGCATTGAGCCAGCTTCTCAGGATAAGAGGCAAAAGAATAACAGTTATTTGTACCCACATCCTGGCTCTTAAAGACACATATAGACAGAAAATTAAGTCATATTTCTAAAGATGAAGCGCTAATGCTCTTTATATAGATTGTACCCATAGAGGAACAAAACGGAAACAACAATTCAAAAGGGAGAGCTGAAAATGAGTTATGTGGGGTTACAGAAAATAGGGATAACTGTCTTTTCTGGATATTCACCCCCTGCATTTTTGCAACAGCTTCAATCTCATCCCTTCACCTCTATAGACCATCACCCAGAGTTCCAAAAAAAAAGAAAAAGAAAACCTGCCAAATTTTAATTTCACCTTTCCCTCTCCAATTTCTAGAAAAGATATCACTAGCATTAAAATAGCCAAAGGCAAGACATAAAGGAAAACAACAACAACTATGGATCCTTTGACTATTGCATTCTGAAGAATCTGTCTTAAATAATCAAGACAATCAATTCTCTAATAAAGCAATAATTAGCTTTTAAATTTTACTGCACCAGGTAGCAGACCTTGAAATGCAGAAGCTCAAGGCAGTTCTTCCCCTCCATAGGACGTCCAGTAGATGCTGCTGAAATTATTCTGTCTGCTGACCACCCCCCTCCCTGCCCCTTTTGGCTACACAGCATCCCCTACCCAGATGCTTCTGTGAACCACTTAACCATAAGCCCTACTAATACCCTAGGCTCCCTTGCTTTTCTAACTTTCTTAACCACGGTGCCCCTTCCTTTTTTCTAAATTAATTAATTTTTATTGGAGTATAGTTGATTTACAATGTTGTGCTAGCTTCTGCTGTACAGCAAAGTGAATCAGTTATACGTATATATATATCCACCCTTTTTTAGACTCTATTCCCATATAGGTCATTACAGAGTACATGGGGCCCCTTCTACCATCTGCATGCATGCATTCTATTCATTAACTACAGGACTGGACAAGAAAGATCACAATTCCATCCCAAGTTCATTCTATATAAATTAATGTGGCCCCTTCCTGGAAATCTTTAATCCATCTCTTATTGGTCCCTAATATAATCCACAAATTAAGTATTCCAGACCTAAACCATACACCTCACATCCCCATGCTGACCTCCAACTCAGGTTACAGGTAAGACGTAAGGTGATAAAGAGCTCCAGGTAACTTAGGAAGAGGCATGCAGTCACGGACTGAAATTGACACATAAAATGCTAGTCCATTTTCATGGATGCTCAAGCCCCAACACCCATTAGGAAACTCAGCAAAGAAGACAAACTTGATACATCAACAGGGCGATCATACAACATTCCAATCCTAGACAGATTCACCAGTCAAAATCTTTTCTGACTGGTACTTAAAAAAAAAAAAAAAAAAAAAAAAAAGACGAAAAACAGCTCCACAGGAAAATGGACTTCCTGCCGAAAGCCTCAGCAAAAGCAGCCACCAGAATAATTCACCAGCACTGGGTTATTAAAATCCCCGACAGGTATTACTTAAGATGTTAGAAAATTATTCAGGCACATGTGTACACGTGTATCTACCTTCTGGGCTTGTGCGCTCACACACACACACATTCACATTTTTAGTAAGTACTCATTAAGGTATCTGAGATATTAAAACTAATCACAGCAGTTTTCCTTTAATGTTATCCTCAGCATAAAGAGAAATGAGCCCGTTGTCATTTATTTCAAAATCATTCTTTATAAAAAATAGCTAATCTCCAGAAGCACACCTGGTTTATTGAAGTGAATACAAAGATGCAGCATATAGCTTTAATGTGCTCAGCTGGGAAAATATATTTTTTTAAATGAGCATTTGTTAGGCCTTTATTTGTAAATGCAAAACTATCCAAGGCATTCTTTGTGCATGGAGGGATTGTTTTATTTCAAAAACCACATTAATATAGGAGGATTCACTTCAAATGCTAACGGCAGCAAAGAAAATTAACACTTGCAGGACTGGAAAAACAAACAAACAAACAAAAAACAATACCAGGTTACAGGAAATCTAAAACTCAGGAAACTATGGACACAACCCTGAAGTGTATCTGATAGAAATTGTTAACATAACCCTGTTCCAACAAAACCTCCTGACTCATATATTTAAAGTGCAAGTATCTACAAAGTTGACTCAGGTATTAAAAGTGGCAGAAATGAGGCAGCTGCTAGGTTAAATATTAGAAAGAAAAGATCACCCATTAACTACACTTGGGAACTTCCAAGGGAAAATAATGACAAGTCTAGAGCTTTCCCTAATCTTCTGAGCTGGCCGCTCTCCATAAGGAGACACGAGGTTGTCCCAGTTGCCAAGGATGGGCTGTAGGAAGGTTTTCACAGCAAGGCCACGTGGGAAGGAGTGTGTGGCTCTCGGCCATGTTTGCCGGGTGTTTCTTAGATACGATGGGAGGTGTCATTTTTTTTTCCATTTGATCAGGGAATGTAATACATCTTCAAAACAGTTTTCACCCAACTGGTCAGAGATGTTAAAATCCGACCCTAAAAAAAATCCCTTTGCCACTTTCCCTCAGAGATACACTCGCCTATCCTGCTGGGTTTCTTTTAAAATATGTCATTTTCACACAAAGGTCATTGGTCTGTTCGCTTCTTCAATTTTCTTGTACTTAGAAATAAAATCAAAATATACAGTTAGTATATTCCATTAGGGACCTGAAGAAAAACAAAATAATTCTTCTAAATGACAAAATGAACACCACAAGAACAAGTGGACTGGCCTTTCCAGCGTTGAAAAAGGTAATATCTACGGAGCTTGTCATGACCTAAAAGGGTTGAGGTTAATAAAGGGATTTATGTCAGGAAACTCTGACATCTTATGCTGTGTTTTCCTTTACAAATCAAACTTAAAATTAGTGCTAACTTTTTCTACCTATATCCAAAATGAATACTAGCGTCATAACTGGAGACATCTTCTTTTTACCTTTCATTTTATATCTGCATAGCACCCAGCAGAGTATCTTATTCAAAACAGATGATCAATAAATAGGTGTTATACTGAGTGAAGTAAGTCAGATGGAGAAAAACAAATATCATAGGATATCACTTATATGTGAAATCTAAAAAAATGGCACAAATGAACTTATTTACAAAACAGAAACAGAGTCACAGATGTAGAAAAAAAACTTATTGATAAGTTTGGGGGGAAGCGGGGAGGGATAAACTGGGAAATTGGGATTGACATATACACACTGCTATATGTAAAACAGACCAACTAATCAGGACCTACTGTAAAGCACAGGGAACTCTGCTCAGTACTCTATAATGACCTCTATGGGAAAAGAATCTTAAAAAAGAGTGGATATCTGTATATGGATAACTGATTAACTTTGCTGTAGGGCAGAAACTCACACAACATTGTAAATCAACTATACTCCAATAAAAATTAATTTCAAAAATTAGGTGTTGAATTGATTGAATGAATCAACTTGCTGGCATTAGATAAAGGAAGTCGTCCTAAGTCAAGCCCACGTAAATTATGTTATTCCCCCTTTGGCTTAAAACCCTCAATGGCTCTCCATTACCTACCTTAGGATAAAGTCCAAACATCTTCTAGTGATTTAGCTCCTGCCCACATTTCTAGCGTCATCATTTATCAACACTTTAACAAGTATTTGGGGAATATGGTCATCATAGAAATAAAATTGGCTTTTGAGAGTAAAATCTTAAGAGCAACACAGAATGGGATCAGAACAGAGATAGGCAACATCTTTGGAAAGAGACAAAATTATCCCCTAGTTGGTAAGCTTTGCTGTAAACTGACTAATATTTTAACATGTAAATGAAGGCTGTGTTCTTCAGAAAAGGAAGCAGAGTGATGAAGCATGGGCTATACCATGGAAGACGGAATGTTAGCCAATAGATTTATTTCTCATCTGGTCTCATCGCTAAGCCTCTGCCTACAGTGAGATGGTTGCATCAAACCATTTATCATTTGTTTCAGCTAGTTATCACTCTTCAAATTTCATACTCACCAACTAACCTTATGATTATAATAAGATTTCCTAGGGAAATATCCATTTTTGAGCTATTAATCGCTACATCCTACTAATTACTAGATATCTCCGCTTGGATGTCTCAAAGGAACTTCAAATTCACCATGTCCAAAAGTGGACTAGTCCCCCCCAAACAATTCTTTTTCCACTATTCTGTGTCTTAGTAAATAGCATCCCCATCCGTCCATGCAAACCAGGAACCTGAGGTCCTCACATTTAATCAGTTCACCTTATTTAATCAAACGGTAAGTACTGTCAATCCTACTATCTAGAAATTTTCTAATCCATTAATTTCTCTCCATTCCCATTGTCATCACCCAAGTCCAAGTTACGAATATCTCTCTTAGCAGACCCTGTTCCTACTTTTAACAGGGAGAATATTTTTAAAATATTCAATCAACATAATTAATCACAATCCTTTGCATCTATCCATTTCTACAGCTGAACCGTGAGGATTACTTTTCTAGTGGGGGCAAGTCGATGAGAGTGACTGAGAAGAACACTGCGCAGCTTTGAGTCTCAAAGCTGACTTGCTTGACCTCTGTAGCTAGACAGAAGCCTCTAAACTGAATCTCTAGAGAGCAAGAAAAGGGATTCTCGATTCCATAGTAAGATCTTTGGCTTTGACACCAAATTTTAGTGTTTGACCATAGGCTGAGAGAGAGAGAGAGACTACCAAATGAGGTTAGAGAAATGCACCAGCCCACCTTTCCAGCCCAAGGTGTAGAGGAGGAAGAAGACAGGCAGAGGTAGCAGTAGCAGATCATAAAAGAGGTCTTGACCCACTTCTCTGGGTTGCAGTGCTGGAGCAGGTAGACATGTAAAGAATTTTTCTTCACTTCCTGTCCGGAAACATCTTACCAGGTGCTCCCCAGTTCCCAGCCTGGAGCAATTCAGCAGAATAAGGTGGGGGGTGGGGGCAGAGATGGATACGGATAAGTGGAGAGAAAGCCTGAGTCTAGCTCCCTAGTGGCTCCCTTGTCTTTAGTGTAGTTCAGAAGGACACAGAAGGTCCTATGTGCTCTGTGCAGGGATATGGGCCGTCACTGGGTGCTGGCTGGGGAGCCTCCCAGGGATCAGGGCTGGGAGGGGGTGGGCATCACACCAGAATCCAGGTGGTACACAGAGCCAGACTTCAGACAGTCAGGATGCAGAAGAGGCAGAGAAGAGGCTCCTCAGGCCCTAACCAAGTGGAAACAGAACAGAGAGTGAATTCATCAGGCCCAGAGTTCAGCAGCAAACGGAAGCAGGGCAGCAGTGACCAGGTGGGCAATGAGGTATGATTCCTGCAGAGGGCAGTAGTGAGCACCTAGAGAGCTGCCCAAAGGCCCATAGACAGTTATCAGGCTCCCTTCCACCACTGTCTGAGGCACAGGAAGCTCTCCCATTGCTCCAGTGCCAACCTGGGGAGAAGGAGACTATGTGGAAAACCTTGAGCAGTTACCCAAAAGGGACTATTTCAAATGAAAGAAAGTGATTGAAAACTGAAAGAGACTAGGACATAATGTATTTCGTGCTACCCACTAGAGCAGGAACTGAAGTATGGGTAAATTTTCCTCCCTACAACATACTCTGGCCCATCTCTTATGTGCTTCCAACTTGTAGCCAGGGTGGTTTTTTGACAATGCATATCTAATTAGACCATAGGCTTTCTTTTGCCCGTTCAATAGTGACCAAAATCCTTAACGTGGCCAATAAGTCCTCCATAACTAGGCCTCCCTGTGCTCTCCCCACCACCTCCTGCTTCACCAAGCTCCTCTCTTACTTCTCCACCATCCTCCATGCATGATGGTCTTCAGAGTTTCTTGAACTTCCATTCCCTCTGCCCAGAATGTAACCTCCAACGTTCCTTCCCCACTCCAAATTCTGTTCATCATTTAAGTCAGAATTTAACTATGCCTTCCTCAGGCCAGCTTTTTCTCACCATAATTTATACCCCTGTGAAACTCTGTGTTGCCAGAAGTTCTTTTTCACCACCCCCCCTGGCTGAGATATCTTGGCAAGTCACTGTAGACGATCCTCGGGGTCCAGGTCAGAGGAGCACACAGGTAAGATTGCCTTCTAATAAGGTTCTTTGACATCTCTGTTATTAAATTCCCTTGAACGGGGTTCAAGCACATCTGACTTAACGGTGAAGTTGGCTCCATGTAGAGAATGCCATGAATCGTCTGATGGGAAGTTTTCACGTATTTCTTCTGTTCTTTGTAGATTTACTTCCTTTACTTGTTCAGAATGATGCCACCTCTTTCCTGGAACACATAGTCTTTCCAAATGGTGATGACACGCCAAAAAACTCATTTTCTAACTGAATGAAATCTCAGAGCCTTTACTATGCTACTATGAATCCCCAAGAAGCAGGATGGAGTATGCACAGTTTCCTAAACTTACCTGGGAACATTTTTCTTCATCTCACAGAATGAGCAACCTGCAAGAAATCATTTGGTAAGTGCTGATGCATGGGATTCACAGAACCAAGAATCATGGCTCTATGAAGACCAAAGAAGAAAGTCAGTAAGGCTTCTTGGAGAAGAGGAGAAATATGATTCTGATCATGGAAAGAAACTTCTGAATTTCTTCTGAGGAGGTGATAAGGCAGTAAGATAGCAGAGGAGAAAAAAAAGAAAGAATAACAGCGGCATCCATCAGCCCCATCCACAAGGTGGGAGGTGCATTAAAGAGTCTGCCCCATGTTGGGCACTCACAGTCTCCCCGTGGCCCTGTGCCCTCCCCCCAACTCTTAGGCCCATAGACACAGCCTGAGCTCCAAGCACCTTCTTCTCCTGCCACAGGTACACTAGAGTTGGTTCCCATCATCTACAAAGAACAGAAGAGATATGTGACAACTTCCCATCAGACGATTCACGGCATTCTCTACATGGAGCCAACTTCACCATAAGTCAGATGTGCTTGAACCCCATTCAAGGGAATTTAATAACTGAGATGTCAAAGAACCTTATTAGAAGGCAATCTTACCTGTGTGCTCCTCTGACCTGGACCCCGAGGACTGTCTACAGTGACTTGCCAAGATATCTCAGCCAGGGTGGGGTGAAAAAGAACTTCTGGCAACACAGCTTAATAAATGGATTCCCTGGCCCAGGGAAGTTGCTAAAGTAGTAAAACTAGATGCAGTCCAACAAAAATTAGGTTACACATGAGAAAGATTGGGCTCAAATATAGCCCTTTTCAGCAAAACTACATTATTTTCTATTAGATGGGAGAGACCACAAAACCTGGGCAAGTTTATCATCTGAGGTCGTAGGTCATCTGGTGACCACTCAAGTTTGAATAACAGAGGGGGGCCAGACACTTCTCATGTGAATGATTCCTCATCTGGAGGCTGCTTGGCAGGAAAGCCAAGCGTCTCCTTCTGTTCAAAAGAAGCTCCACAGAGAAGCAGGTGATTGCAGATCAATGGAGGAAAGGCCAACCTCCAATAACCAATGGTGTCAGAATGACCTGATGGTTGGAAAAGCAGGATCTCAAGGGCAGAAGGAGGAGATCCAGATTATCCACTGCCCAGACCTAGAGGTAGATCAATTAGTCACATCTTCTCCTCTGTTCTATTAGCGACTGTCTTTTCCTCAGTTTGCTTGTGAATAAATGGTCACAGCTGATGGGATTCCCACTAAAATAAATCAGTCATTAAACTAATAATCAAGCAGTCTGAGGAAAGTCATAGTGAGACAGGCTGGGACCTGGGACCCTTTGCTGCAGTGCCTGCACCTGGACAAACATCTCCTTGAGCCACAAAATACAAAGAAACTATAAGGGACTAAAAATAACTATGTGAGGTTGAGGCAAATTATGGACAACAAGATACAAAAAGACCAAAAACCCAACTACCACTTCTGAAGAGCCAGGAGCAAAAACAGGCTACCAGGAGCAAAAGCAGGGTACTGCACATGCCCCCTGCACACAATACCACCAAAGGGGTGGGCAAACCCCCTAAGCCACCCTTCTGGCCCAACCCCTGGACACACCCCCTACCCTTCCTCCATGTAAGGAACCAGATCGCTCCCCACGCCCGGGGAGCTAGCAAGGAAACCTGTTACTTGTTCTCACTGCCCCTTACTGCAGCAGGGGTCCCAGTAAAGTCTTGTCTGAATTTCTTGTCTGGCCTCTTATCAATTTCTATTGATGAAGGAGGCTAAGAACCTGGGTCGGTAACAATAGCTCACTCCCTGTGTCACTAGGACTTGAGTGTCTGTGTCAGCTTTTAGAAGATCTTTCTAGGGCTCCAAAGGGTAAAAATAGTGCCATTTAAAATGACTGCTCAGGCTATGGAACACTGCGTTGGCCATCAGGTTAGAAATAGCCAGGTGTGGGAAAGAATCAGTGCAGAACAGACTTCAAGATAGAAAGAGAAAAAAAATTTTTTTTCTGGTGTGCACATAGGCTGACAAAGGGATAAATGAAATTCTGGAAGAAAGGTTTTGTGAAAGACTTTTTTCCTCATCATTTCACACCAGGATCTAAGACCTATGCACTGGCCAAGAAGCTGAAGTCAGCAGCTTCTATGTCTTTAGGTGGTTCTGAGACAAGAGAGAAAGGAGTGGATAATTAGGCGGGGGGGCGGGAAAGACTGGGTCATTTGATAATTCTGGGCTTGAACCTACAAGGGTTTCCCTTTGGGTACTATCCTGAAGAAAGCTCCGGGCAACCTTATGCTTATTCTTCACTTGTCACTTCGAAAAGGTCAATCAGTTCATTCTTACAATGGCTGACTCTGCTACATCTCAAGTTCACACGCACCTTCTAATTATAAGAAACAGGCTTCTTGGGCTTCTCCAGGCAAAAGGTGAGAGGATGCCAACATTATTTTTGTTGTTACTGCAGCATCCAAATAATTTTCCATTTGCTAGAGCCTCAAATTAAAAGGGCAATGATTATGAGTCAACACATGCCCACTGGCCTGGGCCATCCTTATGTTTCTGGAACAGTCACTGTGCCATTTTCTGCATTAAGAAGTGAGAGAGAGAAAAGATCCATATGGGATAGGAGCTGCCCTGACAGACAAGATAGCTGGGTTACATACCGACTATGCTTTTAAATGGCCAAGAGGTATTATGCAAAAGCAACTGGATCCATCAGGAATCTTATTTCCCATTAATAAAGCTCAAAAGTTCTGTGAAAATAACAATGGCAAGAGCAATGAGACCATTTCTGAATCAACTTTCCCATTAGAATCATTTTGAGGTGTCCAGGAAGACATACTAAGGATGTAAAATGGAAATACACCTTGGATTTTGAGATTGAATTTTGAAACTGAAGAAAGCGCTTATGCCACTTTTGAGGAAGTGCCACGGAAGGAATTGGGGGTGATTTAAAAGAGATCGACTTTAAGATTTGGTACAGAAAATGATCTGCACGTAACCAAAGGCACATAGGGCAACCATGAAGCAGATGCCAAGGCAAATTTCATAGTGACTGAACACATCAACATCAAAGTAATCTCCCTCTGTAAATTATTCCAGATGAATTCCTGGTTACAACGTGAGCAATAACCATATATTACATTCATGTTAGAATGGTATCTAGTCCCACTCCCCATCTTTCTAAAATGATCTAAGAGAGATCTAGATGTTTAGAACCAGGTGTTTAATAACATTTCTAACAATATATCCAAGAGTCCTTCAAACAAACCAGAAGCTCCCCTTGACCTGACTGAACATTTTATACATTTCTAGACTACCAGGCAAGTGCTAGTAAATGACCTAATACGTCCTTTTAAAAGAGAACAGTTTCTACCTTCTCATTGGGGTGGGGGGAAATGAGGACTGTAACCTGGTTGATGGGATAGTTAACCACACCAGGGCATTCCTCAAATGGTTTCTCAGAGGCAATCTAGGGCAGTTGGTTAAGGAATCTTGTATTGTCCAGCCAGAGTCCATGGACTAATCATGCTTAATCACTAAGATGGTTCTTGCATACTATAGGCGTTCTGATGAAAACAAATAGGCCTCCTGGAAATGAACACAGAAATCAAGAGGTACTTTTCTTTCATCTTCTTTCATTCTTCCTTAATCATATCAAAATTACATATCTTAGGGCTTCCCTGGTGGCGCAGTGGTTGAGAGTCCCCCTGCCGATGCAGGGGACATGGGTTTGTGCGCCGGTCCGGGAGGATCCCACATGCCACAGAGCAGCTGGGCCCATGAGCCATGGCCACTGAGCCTGCGCGTCCGGAGCCTGTGCTCCGCAACGGGAGAGGCCACAACAGTGAGAGGCTTGTGTACCGCAAAAAAAAAAATTACATATCTTAAAATAGTTGCCCCCCAAAACCCTCAAATGCTATAGAAAAATAGCACTGTGATTCTTATTCTAGGCATTAGACCTCTATAGAATTATTTAAGAATAAATATTAAAACAAAACTGTGCTCCCCAAATCACTTCTTTTATTCCAAACAATTTGAGTGGCATAATCGATACATTAATGGTCTTGTTCCTAAAATACAGTGGTGGTTTTGTTGTGTTTTTTCACTCTCATAGTACAGAAGAAGAGTCCCTTTGGATTGTTTCAAGAGCCACCAAGTTGCTATAGTCATGGTTAGTAGCACCAGACATGCGGCAACATGGTAAGGAGGGGTTGGCACATTTTTGGGGGAGTAAGGGCATTTGGAAACTCCATGGTGGGTCCCAATGGCACAAAGGCTCTTGTGTACGGTGGTACTTTACAAGAAAGGCTCAGCCAATTCCTGGGCAGCTGTGAAGTTGTCAGCTGTGGCATTCCTTACAAAGCTGGGTGGCCACTCACTGCTGACATGTTCAGTTTTGAACTCTGAACAACAAAAAAAGTAGCCTCCCTGGAATGTTGAGCTTGGCAAAAATAGCAGATGCCCCAAATGAAAAAACCCATGATACATCAGGTGCTTAGGAACCTTCTGGAAACTACTGAAAAAACATGAGTATTTCTCTACTAAGTTTGCAGTTAGCCATTTCCGGTGCTTGCCTTGAAATCCCCCCATTTCCCCCTCCTGCACCTTGACAGCCAGACTAGAGACAATCCAAAAGGTTATTGATCACATGCTCTTCTAAAGGTCACGCTGGGGGGAAACAGAAATGCTAGACAAACCATACACCTCTCTAAGGAAGATGCATGTTTTATTTACCTTCCTATTTAACCTCCTACGGGCTTCTAGCAAGACATGGTAATGTCTTAGAAATGTCCATGTGTGGTTTGATACCATATACTCACGATCATTTTCTCTGGTTTTCTCAAGGCAGGGCTCTACCCACAAGAAAGGACAAAATACACATGGCAATCTTTCTCGACTCCAGTCTAAGCAAAGGAGACTACTCAACAGTTCACTTTGGTATCTCCTAAAGGAAGAAAAGCTGTCTCCTTCTAAGAGCATTGCAACACCAGTTTCCAGGACTAGATCTTGCCACAATGGTGTCTATTTAGGTAGTAATGATCTGAACAAAGCGAAATGTATGGCTACAGTGGTTATTATAAGGGTGCCTGGCAATAAAATACTATGCCTTAGCAAATCAAGAGACATAGGAGGTGAAGAAAGGTCAGAGAAAAAAAAACAGATGAGAAATCAATGTCAAAAGAGGTCACTTTATGAGCTTCAAAGGGAGCTACTGTCATTGATTATAATATCACTGAAACAACACAGGCCCAGTGAGATCTGAAATTACATTTCCAGGCTGAATTTATAGAACTCGCTGCAGCCCCTGGTTGTGACTGTAGCACGTTAATGGAAGCCTACCAAGTAAGCATGATTTAGATGGGCGCAGGCAGAGGTGAATTCAGTTTTTCCTGGGTTTATAGCACTAGGCGCATGATCAAGAAAAGTTCAGAACTGGTGTCTTCTTCAATTTCAGACACACGTCTGGTAATAGTTGGGGGCCAGAGTTCTCTTTCAAAAACACAAATTGGATTATGGCACTTCCTTGCTTACAAACCACCAGTAGCACTGTTTCTTGTGCAGGATGCAGTTTGGAATCCTTAGGCAATATGCAAGCCCTTCTTAGGAAGCCAGCACAGCCTCCTTTTCTGACTTCATCTAATGCTCCAAGCATACCAGAATTCTTTCAGTTTTCCCAAGCCAACCTGCTCTTCCCTATATCCAGGTCTTTATACAATTGTTTTCTGGCTGAAAGGTCCTCTCTACCCTGAAAAATTATTCCTTATTCTTCTCTTTCTCCATTTCCTCACCATGGTAGATCCTGGGCTCACAAAACCCCATTTCTTTTTCTTCCTGGACACATGGTTACACTGCTTTTCCCAGCTTCCCTTGCCATCATATAGTTCTACATGAATAAACTCTGCCCAGTGATATGTGGGCAGAAATGATGTATGACGTCACTGATCCCTAAAATCCTCCCTTGAGATATTCTATATTCTCTCTCTTCTAGGGCTTCAGACTCGGAGGCCCTTGAAGATGGTCCTGGGTCCCTGAATAACTATGTGGAGCTGAGCATCCAACTCATGCCAGCCTCCAATCCAAGCTAAACAGTGGTGTAAGTGAGAAATACTTTAAGACATCAAGATGTTTAGAGTGTTTGTTTCAGTAGTTAGTTTACTTTAACTAATACACTCAACCAGATACTATTATATTTTATCTTTTTTTATTGTGCTTATGTCACCATGTTTATTTTTGGAAGAAGTCTAGGTATAAATAGAAACTCATGTTTCATGAAGGAAAGAAAAGCTGAATGTAGACCAAAACCAAACCAAAATTATGCAAGACTTTTTTTTTACACTTCTGGGCTGACTAGCTAAGTTTCCTAGAACATGGTGCCACCGAAAATGCATTCATGGGTTCCACCCTATTGGGGTAAGTTAGCTTGTAGAGAAGAAAACCCTTCTGGGTATGCTGGCCACATCCCTTTTCCTGGGCTGTTGTTTCTTAGACACATGCCACTAATCATATGGGGCACTGTTTTAACTAAGCCAGGCAGAGAATTCCAGAAAGATGCTGGCAGCAATGGCAACATAGTTTTTCGATCCTTTGAATGTTATAAATATAGAACTAGACAACAAAACCTAAAACTCATGGACAACATTTGAAACAAAACTAGGAGACATAATTTCCTCATGAATCCCAAACAAGTTGATGGGGTAAACCACCAAGAAGTCACAAATCCTACATGGAATCAGCATGTGGATGAGAGGAAGAAGGAAGTAATGGGCGTGGCATCTCATGGGCCTGAAACAGAAGAATTCTACAAATAGCCAACAGTACTCACTGGAAAGTTCAATGGGCCAATTTGGAACAATAGCTATAATTGGGAGGGGTTTTATACTTTTCAACACCCAAGTGCAAGGACCCCATTGTACCTAGGACTGAAAGGAATAGCGCAATGTAGTCCCCATGAGTTGTCAAGACACCAGGGCTCCTTTCCAAGTAAGCCCCCACCAATGAGACACTGCTACAAGTGACATTAAACTTGAGCAGTACTGAATAAGAGATCTGCAAGAAAGAGTGGTCTAGATCAAAGTGGGGGAGGGGAGAACAGCATGGAATCCCAGAAAGCAATCTACCATATTTTTTAACCCCTAACACTATACACACACACACACACACACACACACACACACACAGAAGAGAAAGCTCTGTGAGGGTAGTGAGACTTCTTGAGCCCTACCTCATTCTAAAAGGACAGGAAAATTAATGTCACATAAAAATGTACAATGGAAAAGTATCAATGTCAAATCTCATACAAAATTATTATAGTAACATAAAAGAATAAGGAGCAGAAAAAAAAATCCCTAAAGACAACAAAAGCATGCTGGAAAGACATTCTCACAAAACAGATCAAAACTATAACCTACCAGTTCAAAAGAAGCTTAAAGAAAGGATATAAAATACAAAAGAACAACACAATCAGGTTAAAAGAACTCATAAATATGGTAACAGGACTCAGAAAAGAATTGAAATAAAAGGGAAAAAAATATTTCATAAATGTCAACTAAACTAGAAACAAATATACACAACAGATAATCCCTTAATAAATATAAAATGTAAAAAGGAGGAAAGCTAAAAAAGAAAAAAGAAAGAGATGAAAGGGTTTGAAGAGAGACAAATAGTAAAGATAGGCAAAGAAAACTGAACATAAAAATAATAAGAGATTCTGAAGAGCAAACCAAAGCAAGGAAATATAACAAATACTAATAACTATAATTCAAGAAAATTTCCCCAAATACAAAAAAAACTGAAGTTACATTGAAAAATTATATCATGTACCTGTGAACACTGCCCCCCACAAAGCAATACCAAGACATGTTCTAATAAAATCCTTTGGGTTTTCAGGCAAAAAGAGTACATGACTTATAGTGTAAAGAATATTAACTTAACATCAGAGTTTTCTAAAGCAATGCTTTAGGCCAGAAGAAAAAAGAGTTGTCTATTTGATATACTAAACAAAAGAATTTTATATCCAGCAAAACTGACTTGCAAGTATAAAAGGTTCAAACCAAGTGCCATGGATATAAGCAAGAACTGAAAAAATATTGTTCCATGAGTCCTTTCAGAAGAACATACTAGAAAATGAGCTTCAGGCAATCAAAACAATTAGGCCATCAACATAGGGACTAGTGGTGGATATTAAAATATGCAGTTTGCTGTAGAATTAAGCCTGGAAGGAGGCTAAGAAGCAGAGGGCAGAGTATCTAATGGCTACATGCTCTGACAATGTAGATACAGCACAACTATTTAAAAATGAGGGAAGGGGGCCTCCCTGGTGGCGCAGTGGTTGAGAGTCCGCCTGCCGATGCAGGGGAT
Source organism: Mesoplodon mirus (assembly GCF_964341445.2). Taxonomy (NCBI): domain Eukaryota; kingdom Metazoa; phylum Chordata; class Mammalia; order Artiodactyla; family Ziphiidae; genus Mesoplodon; species Mesoplodon mirus. The sequence goes on along the minus strand of NC_138978.1, from coordinate 184,448,460 downwards.
ACGGGTTCGTGCCCCGGTCTGGGAGGATCCCATATGCCGCGGAGTGGCTGGGCCCGTGAGCCACGGCCGCTGGGCCTGCGCATCCGGAGCCTGTGCTCCGCAACGGGAGAGGCCACAACAGTGAGAGGCCCGCATACCGCAAAAAGAATAGAAAAAAAAAAAAAAAAAAAAAATGAGGGAAGGATGGGGGTACTATATGCAAAAATAAGCTTTAATGTTTTCAATAACTACAGTGGTCCTAGTATTAGCATTGTTCTCCTGAGACTATTGTGCACATAATATAGGATAAAACAAATGAGTAATTACGTGATACTCTAACTCTATTATTTTCCTGTGTCCTTAAGAATTGACATTCTTGGACTTCCCTGGTGGCACAGTGGTTAAGAATCCACTTGCCAATGCAGAGGACACAGGTTCGAGCCCTGGTCCGGGAAGATCCCACATGCCGGGGAGCAACTAAGCCCGTGTGCCACAACTACTGAGCCTGCGCTCTAGAAAGCCCGTGAGCCACAACTACTGAGCCCACGTGCCACAACTACTGAAGCCCACGCTAAGCAACAAGAGAAGCCACCACAATGAGAAGCCTGCACACCGCAACAAAGAGTAGTCCCTGCTCACCACAACTAGAGAAAGCCCACACGCAGCAACGAAGACCCAACGCAGCCACAAAGACCCAACACAGCCATAAATAAATAAATAATAAATAAGTTTATATTAAAAAAAGAATCAACATTCTTGGGGAAGGAAGGATGTATAAATGTAATGCAGAAGAGGTGAAATAAAACTCTATAATCTCACATTTGAATATCAATACGAACTCATAAGTTCAAAAAATATGTAGTAAAATAAACTATAAAATAGATCTATCATTTTTATGAGATTTTGATAGATAGATAGATAGATAGATAGGTAGATTCCCAATCCTGTCCTTTACAAAAAGTTAGGAAACAATGACCAACCCAGCAGCAGTGAGCATCCCTAGCACTTGGACTGTAACATTTCTCACTTAGAGAAACTAGGGCTTCTTGCAGAAATGGGTGAGTCCAGATGTAGGGCAGGAAATGTGCAAGATAAACCTGGAACATCTTGTATGACCAGATAACAAGGAAGTTATCAAAGGCTTTTAAGGCAATGACCAAAGGACTCAAGACCCAACTTGTAGAGGTCCCCACTGGCTAGAGTGGGACAATTTGAGCTTCAATAATGATTGTAGCCTTGCCAACCACCACCAATAGTCTAGCCAAAGGGATCAAACCAGAGTCTGATCCAGTCTCTGGATCTAACTGCCAATTTGCAGGACAGGCAGGGGCTGAAGAACTTGTCTGAATGCACTATGAGTGTGTAGTTGGGAAAACTCAGGCTCAGGGAAACTCTACAGGTCAAACAGCCCAAGTGCCTCAGTAGATAAATGGTCAGGAAATGAAAGAGATTAAGAAGGAACTTTATAGGTTGAAAAAGACTTAAGTGTATATCAATTTTTTTTTAATGGGCAAGACTGAACATAGCGTTTGCAGGTGCCCACTGGGTAATAAACATGTTTCTAAAAATATATTGTGGTGACTATTATAATGGATAATGGTTACTTATGGGGATACAAAGGTCTGTGATTGGGTGAGGCACCTGGAGGGGTTTCCGGAGAGGCAAAATTCTACTTCTTGTCCCAGCCAGTATACAATATATATACAATATACATATCCAGCACACACACACACACACACATATATGTACATATATTTTATACAATATATCTATAATATATAAATATACAGGGCATCAGGACATGCATTTGACTCATGTCATTTTCTCTATTTGTGTTTCATTTAGAAAAATATATTTTTCTTTAAAAAGACTATTGGTTTCTCACTGCCATCCAATCTCCCACTGAGAAGGCAATGCAAAGCACATGGCTGAAGTGGAAAAGAATGCTAGGAAATGATGACTGAGTGAAGATCAACAAAAGTCTTTGCCGAGTTACATTTAATTTGAAGATAATATAGATCCACATAAAGGTTTTTATGAGTCCAGTGATTTCCTCTTTCCTCTGAACTTCTTAATGTCTCCATCATTTATTTGATTCTCATATTTGTATAATTAAGCTAAGTGAGCTAAAGAAAGATGGTGCCAAATAAACCCTGGTCAGAAAACTGTAGTCTTACCTGGTTGCAGAGGGCAGGACCAGTGCCATTATTGTGGGTAAAGCCACACTTACCCTGTTCACTGGAATTTAATAGAAACTTGCTTGCTGTGTCATACATATTAAATTAACTTTATCCAGAGATTTTTGTCTTTCTACGCATCTAAATTATTCTGTTTCTCAGGGAATATGCTAGGACTCAGGAGAAAAGAGTCAACTTTGAGTTATAAAATCAAAACCACATTGAACACTAGAGAAAGACAGACACAAGGGAATAAATACCTCTGGGTATGCCTAAACAATCAAAACAAATGTAGAGGTATCTTCTTGAGACTATGGAGAAGATATCCCTTAGAAATTATTATTTATACCCATTATTCTATTTTAATATCTAACTTCCATAGATAGGCTATTTTACTTAGCATGCCAAATATTTTTAGTGACCATAAGAAATAATCATAAGAGATTTTGTGGATTTGTTCTTTTTTTCCCCCAAAGGTCTTAAGTTCTTCCATTCCAAATTATCCATCCAGTGGCATTTTCAGGAGTTAATAAGGTGGAAAATGCTCCTTGTTCAAGATAAAGACGAAAACGAAGCTTTTAAAATTGCCAGTGTCACAGTTAGGATAAAATGGCCTGCCAATCACCAGAGCAGAATTCAACCCCATATCACAAAAGCACTCCTTCCCAGTTCTTTTAGAAATGGATGCAGTATTGAATCACAAATAAAAAACAAAATCTAACAACAACAAAAAAGGGAAGATAATATAAATCGAAGTAGCTAAATGCGTGTAAGAACCAAATGTAATAGGCATGAGTGTTACAAACCTTGCAAGAGCCCAGGACTGCATTCACACTTCCAATTCAGAGGAAATAAATGGGCTCATCCCACCCTTAACTCTGGAATAAAAAGACAGTTGCACAGGACTGCAGAAGAGCCAAGCCCAAATTCACAGAGGTTTTATTAAAAACAGGAAAAGGTCAATCCTGTTCTCCCAAAGGAATGTCCAGGGCTTGTCAGAATTATTACTTCAAGATAGTTTCTTTATTAAATTCACTGTGCAGGAATACAAAGAAAGGCTGGGAGAACTAGAAAGACACGGAAAGTCTTACTTTTGCCCCAAAGTAAATTGAATGCGAGATACAAGGAATCAGCATTCTCTTCAATGAATCTACAAATCAGATACATTTTGAAACCTAATCCTGAATGAACTAAGAAATCATGTCATTAAAGAACCCACTAATGATAACTACTTCATCTCTGTTCTTTCCCCAAAATAAAATAAGAGCGCTATGCCAGGTATGACATTGGTAACAACTTCTCTGCTAAACAAGAACATGAAACAACCATTTACTTTTTAATCTCTGCTCGCTTCTAGTTAAAATCAAGGGTTAGTTAATGAATTAGTTTGAGCGAATTTTTAGATCGAGGATAGCCCAGCACTGCCTTGTTTAGCAAACATTTTTCAACCTGGGCGGTCACGGGGTAAAACCTCAGGCCCAAGTTAAGTGGTAACTTAAAATGGATTCCCGAGACGCCCCCGGAGTGTGAATTAATTCTATTCGTATTAATATTTGGACCACCGCGCAGGATGCCGCAGCTGGTTTTGCATGATGCTCCGGCACTCTCTCCCCAGCATTTCTATCATGAAAATGACCATGTTTTGAAAGCTGGGGCATCCTGTGTGAGAGACTTTTACAAGAGTGAAAAAAAAAAAAAAATGCGAAGCTGAACATGTCTGCCCTGGTCTCTGCCTAGGAAACATCCTAGCTTTTCAACGGCAGGGCACGTTTTGGTGGCAAAGCACAGGGCACCGTATTTCATTTCAGGGCAGCGAGAAGGTTGAGTCATCTGCTTTCTTTACATTTCAGATCACACCCGTGGCAGAAAGGTCAACAGATCCGGCCGCTCCAAAATAAGCCCGACACTCCACCACTCAGGACACGAACCCAACAATGCTCCTTGTAAGGAGGTAAAAAAATGAAAGCAACACCTAGCAGAGAACATCTGTCCTCGAGAGCTACCATCAAAGGGGAGTGTCAGAGACTGAAGTCCTTCTCTTTGGAAAGCTGTCTGCAAACCAGTGCTACTGTTTTTGTGGTCACAGAGCTGTGGCTGGTTTGCAGCAGCAAAAGCCAGGTAGAGACAAATCCTTCATTTGGGTCTATAGTTTCAAATGTTGCTTGACATCCAACACTCATAGGGCTTAGAAATGAAAACGTCATCCGGTTTGGGTTGTATTTCTTTCCCTTCTGGGCTTCTGACGGATACGTCAATGAATCTAACATGGTTACAGAGAAAAGGAAAAAAGGGTGGTGAGAATCAGGACAGGCTCCCCGCGGCTTAAGCAGCCCTGGACCAGCCAGGCACCTGTGCAACCCGCCTTCCCTTCCTCAGCCGAGATCTAACAGCGGGATCCATTCTGGAGGAATAGCTGATGTGGGGCTCCGGGGTCTGGCATGTTGTTACCCTTCCCCTATTCCTACTTCTCTAATGGGTTCTTGAAAAAGCCTAGGAAAGTGCCGTTTCCGCAGATGGGGAAAAGAGGGTTGATATGCTTTACACAGTTATTTTTATATTTAATCCAAGAGCAAGAAAGGACTAAGCAACCCAGCTGACTCTCAAAAGCATTTTAGGAAGTTGGCAACGGAACAGCCATCTCCTGCTCTCTCCTCCTGTGAAGTAGCGGTATCTGGCGTACAGATATGTTCGTCAAAGATATCAATAGCACAGATAATTAAGTTAGCGCAGCAAACCAGCTCCGTGCTTTAAAGTGTTGGTACAGTGATGCGTTAACCTTCGCCTCACCTGAGAGGCTAAGCCTACAATCTTCTCACAGGTGTTAACAATCTTGTGACCTTTGGTCCACCCTCATTATCACATCATTTAGGTTACCCAACTACCATAGGGCCAACCATAAAGAGGACTGCTTGTAAACTGGGGGAGTGAGTTACTACGCTCAAAGACAGGCTCCTTCAAAGTGAGAAGAACCTTCAACTCGAAGAGTTAAAATTCTCTAGATTTCTCTCTATTGCTGCGGAAGGGAAAGGATATCACAGAGGGGAGGGGGAAAGGATGTTGGCAAACCCAGCGCTCCCCAAACTCTGAAGTGTATCGGAATCCCATGAGGTGTTTCTAAAAATACAAGTTACTGGAGCCACCCCCTCCTAGAGATTCCTATTTAAAACATGGGGCTAGAGGCATGGAATCTGCATTTTAGTGAGTACAGAGGTGAGTCTAACTTTGTAGACCTCAGATTTTTTAGAAAGCTGAGTAGTGAATGAGTCCAATTTCTTAAGCCTCCAGAAGTATGTACAGCAATACATACATTATAACCCCAGTAATAGCAGTATTACCCCAGAAACCACCGAACTCTTTACCCACTATATTTTGTGCTTTATTCACAAAATATTTCTCTCTCTCTCTCTCTCTCTCTCTCTCTCTCTCTATATATATATATATATATATATATAGTTGATCCATTTTACAGTCATGGAAACTGAGCAATGGTAATTTGATTCAAGGTCAAAAGATAATAAGTAAGTGGCAAAGCCAGGCACAGAACCCAGATGATCCCTACCTACTGGATCACAGACCACCATGGGGAGAAGTCTCAAAGGACCTACAGACCTTTCTGATCTGGGCATAATTCATCTGCATTCCAGGCCTTCCCTCCACAGAAAACAGGAGTGGCCAGGAGCTTGAAAAAAGACTGAAGGTAACATGTGGATAGTATTAGAAGTTCTCCAAAGCATGGGCATTCCTTATACATTTTATTGCAACTTGAACAAAATAAACTATGAGTTGCACATAAGAATCAGTCTTTAGGCACAGAGAAGCCCACTATGAACAAATGAATGGTGACTATCCTTTGAAACAGAAAGGAATAAGGATCATGAGAACTGGGCCTCTTTCTATCCAACTTTCTACCCTTCCCCAGTTATGCTGGTCTCTCTGTAGACTCTCCAAACTTGAATATATCCCTACTGCATTCTATTTTGGGTTTTCAATGAGGAAGAAATCAAGCACTAGAATGCCACTTTTCCCCACCTCTAGTACCAGGCTTGGGGACTCTCTGCTTAACAGGAAGGCCTTTTACAGTAAGAAAAAGGCAGGGGTGTTTCAACAGCTAGTAGAAAGATAAATAGCCTAGGATATCCACTAGTGCCCCACAAATACTGCTGCTCAGAATACTGATATATTTCTAGTTATTTGTGATGTTTTCCTTTCCGGTTTTCTATGGCAACTGAGGTTTAATACAATAGGCCAGTTTGGCAAAGGTAACATGTGTAGCTATGACAAACTTAATTCCCTGGACTCAGAACCCTCAGAAGGTGTGAAAGCAGCAAATCTAGCTAACTTCCCAATTCCCCCAGAAATCCCACTGGGAATATGACTTTTGAGGTGGCATTTCTAGGGAAAATTCCATGGTTAAATGTATTCTTGGAGAATCTACCGTGAGGCTTGCCTAGAGAAATTTTACCTATTTTTCTTTGAAACATGAGGTTTTAAGTGGATCAAACCCACTCCAATGATGAAATTTTAAAGGAAGAGCTCATATCCCCGCTACAAACTCTGGAGGTAAGCCAGAGAAAGCCAGAGAAGCTCATACGGCCACAAGTATGAGTGACCGCTTCATAATTTACAAGGCTGAGCTGCAAGGGATACTCACCCTCCATCAGTTACACACAACCGGAAGACCAGTTCAGTTGAGAATGGTTATTGGAGAGGAAAAGACAGACAGGCATGGAACCGGGTGCAGAACTGGTAAGCAGAGAGTTATAAAACCTTTTTCGTTGTCTCCCTCTAGAAGCAAATATAAACCTGTTTTACGATGACAATCCTAGCTTCTGAGAGAAGCACTTTGGCAATAATAGCCCCATAGAATAAAAGCTTGAGCAACCAGGGGCATTTAGAACAATAAAGCCTTCTTCTTCCCAAACATATTGTTGTCAGTGCTGCCACCGCTCTGTTCCTTACAATTCCTTCCAGGAGCTCACCTTATTCCTACAGACTAGAGCATGGATGTGTCTGAGTACTGAAGGGCACAGTCATGATACCTCCTTGGTAGAGCTGCATTGAGGATCAGCTGAATCAGTATATGGGAAGATGCTGTGGACAGTACCTGGTACACAGCAAGCTCTGTATGAGTCATAGCTATTGATATTGTCAGGATGGTGGCTGTTATAGGTAGTTCAATAGCCATAATGCATATATTACATTCCAAATATTTTTAAAGCAAACATATGACTTGTTTGTATTTTTCATCTTTATTCTACATCCCATGGGGAAAATTCTAATCGTGAAATCATCCATTTAAAAAAAATCTGAAATTTTGAAGCGACCCACTTTCTCCCCTACCTTTCAAATTTTGGAAGAGCAAGTCTTCTCAATCTCAATACTGTTGACATTTGAGGTTGGATAATTCCTTGCTGTGTAGGGAGCTGCCCTGTGCACTGAATAATATTTAGCAGCATCCCTGGTGTCTACTCACTCCATGCCCATAGCACCCTTTTCCCAGTGGTAATAATCAAAAATGTCTTCAAACATTGTCCTTTGGGGGCAAAACTGCCCCTAGCTGAGAACTGCTGGTCTAGAGCCATTTAGAAACAGACAAGTAAACTACAGACACAAGTTCTCTAAAATATGCCTCAAATGTAAGATGATGTGCCCCCGCCGGGGATTTCACTCATGCTACAAATAGCATTTTTACTAGCAGTGAAGTGAAACCCAAAGCCTGACGGGGACAGTGAGATGCTTAGCACTAACAAACTATGGTGAGCAAAACAGTCCAAACTTCTTCACATATGCAAACTCAACATTTAATTTTCTGCAAGATTACCCACAATAATTACAAAGTTTCTATAACACAGCCTTAAAAGCTTGAAACTCTGAGATCCATAAGAATTGATCTTTTATCTTTTACCTTTGCCATGTACTGTGTCTGTGTAACATAGCAAATGAATGGAAGCAATATTTTCTTCTAATTTCTAGGAGTAGGAAAGTGAAGCTTTACCAAAATTAAATTGATTATTAAATAATCCAATGGAGAGAAATAGAGAGCTAACCTCTAGCGTACAAACAACATTTTGATTTGAAGCATGCATTCTTCAGCTGAAAATATTTGTTGTCCATATGGTGATAGGAGTTTGACCTTCTAAAAGTAATGCTGAAAGATTAGCTGGTAGCTGCTTCTGGTTAAAGATGATTTAAAGGCAAAAAGTTGGCATCTATAGGACACCAGTGTCTTCACTCTGCCGGTAACATACAGTACTTTTGAAGCATTGGTAATAGCTTGAATGAACTTCCTACCAGGAATCTATGGCCAAATGCTGACTAATGCCAGATCAACTTGAAGATTTCAGAGCCATTATAAAATACATAACTTCCCTGTCATAGTCTTAGAATTAAGCCAAACCAAGAAATTCACCCTATTATCCAGAACTGGGTTAGGATCTTATTTACCTGATGTCAGTAAAATAGAGCTCGTATGAGAGAGAACTCACTTTTCTTTTCACCTTCTACTATACACATGACTTACAAGGTTTCATTCCAAAGGAAAAAAAAATGACACATGACACCCATATTTTAACAAAGTATCAGGCCGACGCAGTTTTATCCTCCAGCTATTAATTGCTCTGATGAAGGAATGTTGCACCATCCACCCACATCCTGGATCTCATTTAGTTGTCCCTTCACATTGAAGACGATATTACCAACAGGGATTATGGTCCTATGACATGGTAAAGAGGGTGGGACAACAAATGAACAGGAACTAAGTCTGCGTGTACAAGGTCATTTCTCTTTTGCTTAGAGATGCCTCAATTCCATTTTCTGAGAAGCAGAGAGTATATTTCCACTCTATTACCTGACCTAAGATAGGAAAGTCTGGGGACTGGGGGGTGGGGGGAGAAGTCACCTGCATCTTTTAGGAGCCACTCAGGGTGACTTCCCTTTTCCTACCCCCTGGCCTTCATCTTCTTTTGAGGACAAAATCAGAACCTTTGCACCATCCTGAAGCCATAGGTACCACACCCACCAAAAAAAAAAAAAAAAGACATCACAAGTTGTTTCTTCTAATATTTTCAGGACTGATTTTTCCTCTTCCTAATGTCCTTCTCACTGATGTCATCAGTCCTACCCGACATCAACCCTCTTCCAAGACTGGATTCTCTAAGAGGTAGGAGCGATCCAGATCTAGATGTCAGAAGACTCAATTTTGAGTCTTTTGCTCTCTTTTTTTTTTTTTTTTTTTTTGCGGTACGTGGGCCTCTCACTGTTGTGGCCTCTCCCGTTGCAGAGCACAGGCTCTGGACGTGCAGGCCCAGCGGCCATGGCTCACGGGCCCAGCCGCTCCGCGGCATGTGGGATCTTCCCGGACCGGGGCACGAACCTGTGTCCCCTGCATCGGCAGGCAGACTCTCAACCACTGCGCCACCAGGGAAGCCCTTCTGCTCTCTTTTTAACAAGCTGTGTTAATCTGAAGAAACCACTTAATCTTGCTAAGTTAACCCAGCTATAAAAGGGAAATGATAATTTGTGACATCATAAACTTTCACTACACAAATATCATGTATTATTAGAAGAAATATTTAAATCTAGAGGGAGTCATTCTGTATGTTATTTCAGTGGACACGGTAAGAAAACAACTGTTTATCAACAAGCACAGTTATTCTCAAGCAGCTTTTCTCAAAGCTGGTCAGATGGTTCCATGACCTTCTAAGGCAAAAGGTCAAAAGCCACCCCTTTTACCCCTTATAAACCTTCCTCTCCACCTCCATCCTTTAAACACTGAAAAAGGGTAACTGGGCAGTTACCATTTGTTTCCCCAAGAAGGACCCTAGGGTTTTTGCCCAGTGGCCTAACTTTAGAGATTCTGCTCAAACTGATTTAGAAGGTGGTCTGACCTTGGCCTTAACCTTGGAAATTACAAAAATTTCCCTTTTCCCTCTTTTCACTCTGTCTTGGTCTGCCTCTCATTTCTCACACAACAGTCTGGTACCTCCCTTTTTTCCTGGCCCCCTGTACTTACCAAAACCCAACTCTTCAAAACAAACGTGCAGAGTAGGAAGTACCTCTTGGAAGGGAACTCCATCTGCTTTACAAACAGAGTGCCAGTCGGACATATCATGGGAGCAGCAGGCAACTGTCTGGGGAAGACACCATAGCATCTGGTGGACCCCAGGAGGCTAAAGCGCAAGAAGGCACAGGATTCTCTCCAGTGCCCAGCCTGGATTCTAGGGAAGAAAAGAACGTGGTAAACTATAGCCCGTGCATCATTCCTTAAAGACCAGTTGATGGTATTCCAAACTTGAAGGCAAAAGCGAAACCTGCATGAAAGCATCAACCTCTCTTTCCGTTTCCAAGAAAGGCCCTCATTATGTACATAGGTGTGACTTTTCCATCCATGTGTCCCCAAGTTCTTAGAAGTTGATTAAGCGATAACCATTCCAATTAGAAGAGATCATCACAGGAAAGAGAAAAGTCTTTTTCTGGAGGGTCAAAAACCAGAGAATGATTTTCATATCTGTTATCAACTACTATGGTCTTAGGGAAATAATTTAACCTCTGCATAACTCATTTTCTTCATCTGTAAAATTGGGAATAAAAGGTGACTGACATAGCTCACAAGTTTTTTTTTTTGAAAATCCATTCAATAAGAGAAGTAAAAACTAATTTTAAATAAAAAGCATTAAATATCTAATAACACTTTTAAACACCTAGTCTTCTGCTTATAGATTAATCTAACTTATGTCTATAGTTGCAGAACCACAAGAGGACGTTAGAAAATCTCCACGTTAATATCTATAAAAGCTAAAAGACAGTTCTAATATTATTTGTCTCCATGTCAGTGTACCTATACTTCTCTCTCTTTATGAGTCTATATCATTGTATGAATCTTTATGTCTCAAAAGGCAGCATAATGTAGCAGAGAAGTGCACTGGATTTAAAGGCAAAATACCATAGTGTAAATCCCAAATCCATTATTTCTGGTTGTGCTGTTTTGGAGAAAAGAAGGTCTAAAATGAGGAGGAGGATCCCAGACCATCTACCTCCATGACTGCTTGAATGTTAAATGACAGGCATGTACTTATGTTACTGTGTGTCTGTCTCTCTCTTTCACTCTCCTCTTCCTCCTTTTCTTCCTCCTCCTCATTATTCATTATCCTTTTCCACCTCTGTCTCTTATCTCTTCTTGTCCTTAAGAATCAAATTAAAGTATATTTCCAGATTTTTCTGATTATCGAGTAAATAAATTAAATTGCTTTTTACTGTGATCAGCTTCCCTGTTTCTAGTTTGAGTCTTCTGAATGTCCTAGAAGAAAGCCATTTCATGATTCTTGGGTCTCTTTCATTCCAGAAAACATACCTTTCCCGCCACCTCTGCAAACTGTCTCCAACTTAGCGAGCAGTGTAGAGGAGATATGTAAAGAAGATTTTAAACTGGAGGTTTTTCTCTGTCACTCACTAGCTGGGCAAGTTCTATTATCTATTGTAGGCTCTATTTTCTCATTTGTAAGATGGAGGTAACGCTATTTCATAAGAATAATGGGAGAATTAAATCAATTAAGATACCATTTAAAACACATGACATAATGCCTTTTTCAACGGTTAAGTACACGATAAAGGCAGCTTTTACTGTGTGAAAACTAAAACACAGTTTTATGTATTAATGATACCATGGTTAACATTAAAAATGACAATTTTCAGAGGGAAAAATTCTCAAGGCAGGGTGCTGCCGCATCAGATGGCTTGGAGACAAAAACTTCTAAAACTTGCTAACACTAGGGCTTCCCTGGTGGGGCAGTGGTTAAGAATCTGCCTGCCAACTCAGGGGACACGGGTTCCATCCCTGGTCCTGGAAGATCCCACATGCCACGGAGCAACTAAGCCCGTGCGCCACAACTATTGAGCCTGCACTCCAGAGAGCCCACGAGCAACAACTACTGAGCCAGCGAGCCACAACTACTGAAGCCCGTGTGCCTAGAGCCCGTGCTCTGCAACAAGAGAAGCCACCTCGATGAGAAGCCCGTGCACTGCAACGAAGAGTAGTCCCTGCTCGCCGCAACTAGAGAAAGCCCACATGCAGCAACGAAGACCCAACACAGCCAAAAATAAATAATATTAAAAAAAAATTGCTAACACTTACTGTGTGCCAGACATTTTTCTTAGTACTTTTCATGTGTTAACTCGTTTAATCCTCACAAAAACAGTATGAGGTGGGTACCACTATGACTCCAATTAAAGATGAGGGAATAGAGATTAAGAGTGGTCCAGTTCCTTCCGTAGGTCATCACAGCTCGTGAGTGGTGGATCCAGAATTCAAACCCAATAGTTCCAGGTCTGGGATGTAAATAAAGCACCTTTCAAAATCATGTTTCTCCAGGAAAGATGGCATCTTCTAGGCCAACTGGTATGTTGCCAGTAATTTGTTACCAGTAACAAAGTACTAAAGTCTGCTGATGATTTTCTTTTTGATTTAAATGAGCGTAGATGCACTTATAATGGCACAACTCTTGCTCACCAACATTTTGACTTCCTCTCTAGTGTGGCAAAGAAAGCAGTGCAATCCAGACTCAAGCTCTGGGGACTCGTGTATAGTCCTGGGCTCATCTGGGGTATGTACACCTCACCAATCAGCATCAGCATCTTTGTCATCACCACCACCACCATGATCATCACCACCATCGTGTTATTATTTATTGATCATCCTATGCCAGGCATGCAGTAATTCTTCATGTACATTTTTCTGTGTGTGTTAAAGCAGAAGAAAAAGTTGAAAACCATTGAGCTACTCTATTCCAGATGCCTTCTTAAAAGCCTTTTCCTAATAATTCTACCCTACACGAAGACTCCACCACCAACCTTGAAAAAAAAAAGAATGACAATAATATTTACTGATATCTATCTTGTGTCAAGCATAAGCTTAGGTACTTTCCACATGGAATCTTATTTAATCCACACAACAAACCTAAACTATAAGCATTATTTTTATTGCTTAGTTATCACCATTGATTAATTATTTTGATCTCAATTTTACAGTGAGGAAAACCACAGCTCAGATGGCTTGGTGTCTTTCCCAAGGCTCACAGAGCTTCTAAATTATGGCTTCAGGGTTAGAACAAGACCTATATGACTCTTTTGAGCAATCTCTTTAAGATAGTCTTACTATTTCCTAAACCGGATTTTTTTTTTCCCCAATGTGATATAAACTGTCTCTTTTGTAGTCTATTCACTGAAAGGCAGGAGCCCTCAAAAGAGTGCCATCCTGGGAGTCAGACACCCCAAGTTCTAGCCCTGGTTGTACAACTCATAAGTTGTGTGACTCTGGACAAGTCATTCATCCACCTTTTTTTTTTTTTTTTTTGGTCGCACCACATGCAACATGTGGGATCTTAGTTCCCCAACCAGGGATCGAACCCGCACCCTCAGCAGTGGAAGCGTGGAGCCCTAACCACTGGAAGTCCCCATTCATCCATTTAAAATGAACAGTTTCCAGCTCTAATTCTACACTCTCTGATCTCCCCAAAATAGATGCCAGACACCCATCCTCACTCATATGATATCGGATTCTAATCTCAGGCTTTCTCTCTGCCCTTTGAAGAGAAGATTACAGAGAGGGGCCCGCTGCATGAGTGCACTTGTTGACCAGACCATCAGACAAGGGTGGTTAAAGAGAAAGTTGGCTGGGAAGTGTGAGAAAGTCATCCACCTTGCAGCTGTCCCGGCCTGAACACTACCATGGATAAACAAGAGTCCCTCTCTAGAGATTCCTGCTGGCACCTTGTCTTCATTCCTTTCTGGAAAAAAAAAAAATTCATATCCCTGTGAAGAATGTATTGCCTTCGACACGCAACTGCCAAAACCCCAACTGTAGGCAAAACCCATCTGACAAAATCCCTTAACTGCTTTGATTCCGATCTTAAAGGAGATTAGTTGTTGGAAGGTCACAGAGAAACCAACCTACTGCACATTGCAGCCTGGGGTTTCAAAGCTCTCACTACTAAGGGGATCTCCATACCCCATGCCCCTTCCCTCCATGCCGTTTAATCAATGAATCAACAAATAGCTACCGAACAAGGCTTCCCTGGAGTCCGCAGGTCACTTCAGATGTGCTTCTCCAGTTCAATAGAGGGAGAAAGAAAAACAGATTTTTCTGACTCTTCTTAAAGTTTCCATTAATAAAACCAGGACTAACATAAAAAGACAGTGGGTCTCCTCTCCCTCTTTTTTCTGTTCCCTGAACCCTTCTGATTCACAAAGAAAAAGTAAATGCTGTAGAGTTGAGAGAATATACAAGAGATAAAAGGAGGGCAGGAGAGAAGGAAGGAAGGAGGGAGGGAAGGAAGGAAAGAGGGAGGGAAGGGAGAGAGAAAGGAAGGAGAGAATCAGAACCTTAGATTTCAGGAAGGTCAAAGGACACAGTAAACATGTAGACAATCCACTCAAGATAAACCGTAATGGAAAAGAATATGAAAAAACCATAATGAAAAGAATATGATAAACCGTAATGGAAAAGAATATGTATATTATAACTGAATCCCTTTGCTATATGCAGAAATTAACACAACATGGTAAATAACTATACTTCAATAAAATTTTTTTAAAAAGAAATGTCTCTTTGGTAGCGTCTAATTAGCCAGCCTGTTAATTATTACGGCTCTTTAGTAGGTATGATTATCATTGAGAAATAGTTACCACTAGTTTTAAGCTTTTAGGATTGATGTAATGATGAATATCTTATACCTCTAGGTGTTTTTCTGCTCTCAACTCTAGCAATAGGATCATAGATAAAATGTGCATGTTACCGCAATAGCCATAGTTACCAGAAATCATAAATACAAAAAAAATTAACTTGTGGTTACCAAAGGGAAGAGGAGAGGGAGGAGGAACAAATTAGGGGTATGAAATTAACAGATACAAACTACTATACATAAAATAGAGAAGCAACAATGATTTATTGTACAGCACAGGGAATTATACCTAATATCTTGTAATAACCTATAATGGAATATAATATGCAAAACACTGAATCACTATACTGTATGTATACCTGAAACTAATACAATATTGTAAATCAACTGTACTTCAACAACAAAAAAAATAAAAAATAAATTTTAAAAAGTAAAAAAAAAAATTAATTGGTTTTCCTGCATAACTTGCCTGAAAATGAAAAAAAATACATGGCAAAAAGATACTACTTTGGGCTTTTAGCAAATGTTATATAAAAACACTACACTAGGCTACAAACTAAATCACCATCTCCCAAGTGATAACCAGTTACTGCATGTACAACCGTCACTAGAACAGGACCAACCCATGATGTGAATATTGTCTTTTTCTGACCCAGCATTTAGAGCAGGAGTCTACTTCCCCAAATGTTTCCTCGATCAAAAATAATAATGAGAGCTTCCCTGGTGGCGCAGTGGTTGGGAGTCCACCTGCCGATGCAGGGGACACGGGTTCGTGCCCCAGTCTGGCAGGATCCCACATGCCGCGGAGCGGCTGGGCCCGTGAGCTATGGCCGCTGAGCCTGCACGTCCGGAGCCTGTGCTCTGCAACGGGAGAGGCCACAGCAGTGAGAGGCCTGAGTACCGCAAAAAAAAAAGTAAATAAAATAATAATAATAATAATAATAATAATGAAACTGGGAACAGCTTAAGAAGCACTTATATATGCCAGACACGGTGGGAAATAGTAATACTTTCTATGCATCAGCTCAGTTAACCCTTTCACCCGCCCGTTGGTGTGTGTTACCCTCCTTGATCTACAGATGACAAGGTGGCAGCTCAGAGAGAAGCATAACGAGGTCCAGAGCAAAGACTCTAACCATGTCTGACTCCACCGTTTGTGCTTCTAACACCCTTGTAGCTGATACTTTATTCGTGTTCTTCAACGTGGAGAATCAAGGCTGGGAAAAGTAAACAATAACGTATGTTATTATCCTTTCCCCAAAACCTCACCTCAGGGGAACTTGGTGTTCCCCTGTCAGCTTCAAATTGCTCCTCCCTGGCCCCCAACGTGAATGACTACAGTTTCTTCTTTTGTTTCTTTTTGATAAGCAAGGCTAATATTAGAATAGCTAACAAACCATGCGACCACAGACATCTACAACATTCTGAAGAATTCTTCAGTCTAAGCATGCGATGAGGCACTCCAACATCTTAAAAAACTCATTAAAAAAAAAAAAAGCTCAAATATAAGTACTATGTTAACACTCACAGGTATAAACAAAGAGTCCACTAGATAAAACTCCTGAGTGTATATAGAGAAGGCTGATGCTCTGATATCTTACTGAGCTTCTAAATTACAACCCCCATGCTTTTTTCATGTGCCGATGGGGTCTATCGTAGTGAAGGTATTAATAGAAAAATAAACACCCCCAAATTCTTTTATTCAGTATGACATCTATATGTGTACAATCACGCATCTATTCAGAAGTACCTGTATGGTAAAAGGAGGTAAAATATAAACACAGCATGATCTTTTGTTCCAAGATGATAAGATGATTTCTACCATCTGTGCGCAGAAGGTGGTATGGCTCAAGAGACCGGTTCAGGTCTGTTTCACCTTGAGACACAACACATATAGAGACAGACCTTTGCTCAAGGTGCCTGGGGTTGTCTGTGACAGTGACTCGGAGCCCCCTCACGCGTGCACACTAGGTACCAACTAGGGACTACCCTCCAAATCTGGCTTCTAAGCACCCCTTTTTCTCCCAGACTCTGAAGACTAGAGTTTCTTCTTTCATTTCCTTTGACTAAGCACAGCTGGGATCAGTACCAAACCAACCATGAGGGTAGCACTTGACACAGGTACAGTGTGCTAATGTTTCTTGGTTGAAGGCATGTTTATGAACACTACAATCATTTTCACGCACGGAAACCATTTCTACCAGAGAAATGCAAATCGTATTGTAAAAGCTCGTCCTTGTAGAACTCAGCAAAGGTCTGCGTGGATGCAAACCTAGAGGTTAGACACAGCACTTCTCCCAGTATCTGCATGGGCTCATTACCATATTGCAGGAGTTGTTTCTAAAGCCAATAAGAGTTTTCAGAAACATCGAGGTTACGAAATAATCCAGAGGCTTCAGAAGGCAGAGAAAAGACAGTTGTATCCTGTAAAAGCTAAGGAACAAAATGACCTATTCCTCTTACATCAAAGCTTAAGGACTTCTAGAACACAATTAGCATGACCTTCCATGAAGGAAGCCCAGGAAGACACAGATGTCCTTTTGGTTTCTAAAAAGGAAGGTACCGTGAAAATCCACCAGTCACCACACTTTGCCCAGAATTACACTGGCCACCCTTCTCCACGGAAGCAGAGCATGGGACCTGCCAAGTCTGTGGAGACATCTACTTGGGTGGGTTGGGAAGAGGCGAGGTGGGGGAGAAAAGACAGACTTTCCCTTTAAAACTGAACAGACGCTGATACCACATCACATGACCTTTTACCGTAATTTCTATTAAAATCATTTCATGTCTGGTTGCCTCTGTTCCCCTGGCTCATTTGTATTGTTTACAACAAGTCATTGCACTGGCAGTGAGTGGTGGCTGAATCCATGGTTACCCGTTTTTACATCCACTAGTTAAATGGAATGCAGCTCTGCTGTGGGTTTCAGGGAACCAGCTCTTAAGAAACCACAGTCCAGCTATCCATCAGCCTAATCTGAGAGAAATTAATCTTATAAACCTAAGTATTGGTACATATTAAAAATTGATAGCAAGGGGGCATGAGCTGTTATTGGTTGGAGTTATGAAAGTGGACAAGCTGACATTTGACTTAGAGCCTCAGAGTATTCAGTCTGTGGTCTCCATCTGACAGCCATTCACGTTGTGCAGCTGAACAGCTTTCAAGGGTCACACGACCACCCTTTCAAACAAACCCACCCACTCCCCCAAATTCTGTGAGCATTTCTTTCACTGGTTTTTCTTAGGATCGAGAGAGTGCCTAAACACAGGTTTAACCAGACTGCAATCTAGCAAAGTAACTTAAACAGATACACACAAGCCGGTAAAACATCACACAGGCAGCACTGGCTAGGATTCAATTAAGACAAAACCTCAGCGGAATGCTCTTGATGAGTAAATTAAAACTGCAAACTAATATGTTTTCTTGAGAGCAAGAACGGTCCAAATTCATTCTGCTGTCCATGAATTTAGGTGGTTAATTCTTTTCAAAACATTCCCCGAAGCAAACTTGTTTCTCGAGATGGACATGCCCAGCAATTATCATTCCTAATCAAAATTTAGAAGTTTTCTAGTTTCATGCCCACCATCACCATCCCACAAGTCACATCTCCACACTAAACGAGAACAGCAAATAGTTAAAGCTAACATATTACATACAACCCCATCTACTGCAAAGTCACTGTATCAGAAGCTAGAATTGATTTGTTTTCTCAGAACAAATTGAAAATGAATGTAACAAAACGTCGGAAAAATCCCTCTTGCCCTGCTAATCGGATATTGTATAATGGTTGATTGCAGCTCTGCCCTGTTCTCTCGCTGTCTAAATCATACATACTTACACGTTCTGGGTTCTTCCAAGAGTTTGGTGCAGTTTCAAGGACAAATGTCTTAAGGAAGCCTCTCTACTGTGCAGCAGGGAGCCTAGCTCGGATCTGATGACAAGAGCACGGTGCTCAATCTGACAACAGAGAAGGAAAGTTCCTGCGTGGAGAGGAGGTCTTGGAAAGTCTCGGGGTTAAAAAGGCTGCTTTAAATGTGCTGCTTGATCTGCTCCCTGGTTGTGTATACACAGTAGCAGCTGATCTGTGTTTGCAGCCCTGCAGAAAGGAACCTTTACTGAAAAACCAATGGCATCGCATTTCAGCAGAGCTCGTGCCAAGGGCTGGAGAGCAGAGCCACCTTTGACAACTTCACACAGTTCAACCCGGCAGACTTACCACCGATCAGGGAGGAGCGTGGAAAGCATCGCCCCTCCCACCCCACCCCAGGTTTCATCTCGACTATGGTAGCGCAGTTCCTGGGAAACTAAACACTGTTACTGGCTGGACTGTGCTAACAGAGCAAGGTATTCCCTGGACTTACCTTAAATATAATCCCTAATCTCTGCTGTCCTGACCTCCTATGTACAGTATTTTCACAGAATTTTAAAAAATGAGTCCCCATTTTTAAAATGCATTCCCCTCAATTTCTCATACAAACCTTCAGATCCACAGTGGGTTATTACTAATCCTGTGTTGAGTATTTCAGGCTCCCTGGACATTGCTCACAAATAAACAGAGGAAAAAATAACCTAGGCTTGGGGACGGGGGTACCTAGTTCTCTATTCTGCTTTCCAAATTCAGAGGCTGGAGTTTTCAAAGTCCTGTTTGGTTGGGGGCCATCTTATTACTGTTGATTCTAAACTAGGCACAGCTGTAAAATTTCACTCCAGTAGAATCTACTAATAGAATAAGGCTGGTGGGAGGTTAGGGGCAGGCAAGCCAGGCAGAACATGAATATGCTGTTTGGTAGTGGCATCACCTTCTTTACCACCTGATCATGGAGGAGAATGGAAATTCCAGACCTTGCCAACTCTGAGAGGGAAAGTTAAGAGAGTGTACGAGACAGAGGGGCTTCGGGGGCTTGGTGCGGGTCACTGGAGAAAACTGAATCCAAGTCACTGGTTAACCACTTCAGCATCTGTGTGTGCCTCACTGCCCCTCCTCTCCCTTCTGGCCCAATGACAAGTCTAGGTAATGGTATATTATATGGTATTTTCTCACCATTGTGCATCTTACTTCAAAGGGTAGAAATCAGGACTGACAGTTCAACAAAAGGCCACATTAAATGTGTCAGGCAGCACAGAGAAGTGTTCTCCTACTTCTCTGAAAGCTGGCCCATGAGCTGCCTGGGCAATGGGTAAATTATCCAAGGCCTTTGCTTTTCATTTTGCCCACACTCTGGTTCAGGTGTAATGATAATTCCAACCCTGTAGTGTCATGATAGCTTCCTAACCTGACCCTACTGGTTTCTACCTACATGAGATTAGAGTTGCTTAATATCTCTGAACTTCTGTTTCCTCATCTATGAAATGGAGACAATATATATCTACCATACAAGATTATTGGGAAGATTTAAAGAATAACATAGGTCAAGGGCTGTCCCCAGTGCATGATGTGCATGCATTTGCCAACATTTACTGAGCCCCCTCTCAGAACCAGGCCCAGTGCCAGACTCGGGGGTACAAGGTCAGCTGAGACACGGCCCCTACTCCCAGGTGCAATGCTACCAGTGTCCTTCCTCCTCCCCTCCTGGAATTTGTGTAGTCTCTATCATAAAGCACAAAAACACTTTCAAATACTTGGTCTCATTTGATTCTCGTGACAATCCTAGGAGACAGATGAAACTATGCCCAATTTGTAAATGGTAAAACTATGGCTTAAAGAGGTGAGAGTCACACAGCCAGTAAACGATAGCCTGAACCTCAACCCAAGCACTGATTCTGTTGCAATACATATGACTCTGTCACATAGCATTCATTTTCTGCACCATTCTATATTGTACTGTTATCTTTTTTTTTTTTTTTTTTTGCGTTACGCAGGCCTCTCACTGTTGTGGCCTCCCCCGTTGCGGAGCACAGGCTCCAGACGCGCAGGCTCAGCGGCCATGGCTCATGGGCCCAGCCGCTCTGCGGCATGTGGGATCTTCCCGGACCGGGGCACGAACCCGTGTCCCCTGCATCGGCAGGCGGACTCTAAACCACTGCGCCACCAGGGAAGCCCTGTACTGTTATCTTAATAGTTTAATGTGTGTTATTATATTCCCCTAAAGATAGTGTAATTCCCTTAAAGAGAGGAACTATATCTTAAAATTACTTTGTATTCTCTAACAGACCTGACCCTAAACACATTATGTGTTTAATAAATTTTCGTAAATGTAAAAGAAACTCAAGCTGGGTCCATTTTACTCTCTATGATCAATCTCATAAGAAGCTACAGCTTCTCAACAAGAGTGGTTTGGAGGTTTTTTGTGGCCTTCCAGTGTTCAGGCTATGTTTTCAGTTACTTTCAAATAATTCCACACATACCAAAGTTTTTAACACGGACCCATAACTAAATCACCCAAATATTGTTTTCTCCATTTGGTTAGCATATATGCTATATGTTGAGGACGAATGAATTTTGGTAAGAGCCATTGAATATTTACTTTTAGATTCAAACTTGATCCCAAGACTTCTCTTGATTTCTAGGTTCACTTCAGTTTCTAGGTTTGACAGATCACAAAGTATAGAATTCTGTTGCTCATTATCTTGTGAATTAGAGCAGAGCATAGGACCAACCTCAGGTATAATCCAAGCAGATTTTTGAATCTGCTTTTTAAAGATATATTGTCTAAACAAACAGCCCAAATTTCTTGAATACTTCTTGATCTACTGCTTCACTTCGGGCTTTGAAATGTAGGCCATTTCTGATGGAAGAATTGGCTAAACATTTATCAGTGAACCCTACATAAAAATAAAAATATTCTTGAGAGATCTGTATAGAATTTAGAATTTGGAGTTCAGCTGATGCATTGCATTAATTAGTTCTGTTATATCCTGGAAATCTTTTTTTAAATGGAATTTATATTATTATTAATTAGTATTTACTGCCACACCATGATTCCTTCAGCCTTAACAAAAATCCAGGAAGTTTAGATGAATATCAATGTCATGGCAAAAGTGGGAATGACAGGCAATGTTTGCGACAAAGAAAACAATGATTGGATACATTGTTTTTGTTTCCAAAGTCATTCACTTGTATATTAGACAAGCTGTGGCCAACTGTAAAGCAAGTAAATATGTTCCTGTGCACTGGCATAGCATACATTAGAATTATCAGGCTTGCTCTATTCAACCGGCCAGCTGCATACTATTTCCTGCTTCCTCCCTAAATAAAATAATATGTAATGAACCCACCACAGTTCTTGGACCACAATGGACAAGAAACATGCCTACCAAAGACCACTCTGGAGCTAAACGAATTGGCCTAAGCCTTTGTCACACCTGGTCAGCATGGAGAACTGCTTGACCCAATGACGTCCTCATCACCTAAAACTAGGTAGAATTTCCAAGCACTTTTATACACATGAGTCTCACTCAACTCTCACAACCATCTTGGAAGTAGATGCTTTTCTTATTTACATGTTTACCGATAAGACAAATTCAGAGAACTTAATAATTTCACAAGATCAAAACAGGCAATGAGTGGCCTAGCAAAACTTTCAAAATGGATGCTCAAACTCTAATTCCAATGTTTTCCCACATAACTCACATACTGTACTTTCTCTTCAGGAAGAATTTGCATGCCTTAGCTTTCCTCTTTTTCCTTTTGGTTTCTCAACCTACTGATCAGTTAAATGCAGATCAAGCCCTCCATCTCTCTTTCTCTCTCTCTCTCTCTCATTCATACACACACGTGCACGCGCACACACACACACACACCACACATACCCCCATATGCCTCTTTTCTACCTTCAACCACCTTCCATCTTTTCTTCTCTCACATCTTGGCCAATCACTTCAGAGCATAATTTTTTCTCTCCATCTTTTCTCACTCTCCCACTTTTCAATACTGGTGTCAAAAAACAAATCTTATTACAGGTGAGGAACTTAGGAGTACTGCTAATGTTACCCTATGCCCAGGGAAAGAAATACTTTGCAACCAGTCTCTAAAAATCCTGGAAGTTTCTAAAAATCCCTTGCATAAAATATTTAAAAAAAAATCCCTTTCAGATACTCTGCAATAGTTTCCATCTATCTTTTTAACTTCCATTTATATGTATATTCTCTTAAACATCAACCCTCCAGAATCTAGATAAATGATAAACTATCATCAGTTTTATTGCTTTTCTGTTACGTTTATCACTTGTTTCATAACATAACTGTTTTTCACGTTTTTTTTCTCAACGATATACAATAATTCACTTCAGTAAGTAACATAAGCTTTTATGGTTTAGCCTAGAAAAGTCATCTGCATTTAAGATTATTTTCTGTGGAAAAAAGAAGTATATATCTAATAATTAGTCTATAAATGAAAAATTTCAGTGTAAACTTGAGTGGTTAAATTTCATGAGGCTTTCATTTCAAACCCCTGAACCGGAGCTTATTTACTACTCTACACACTAATATCTCCAGTCATGGCATAAGGCCATACTTATGTAAATAGTTAGATTATAGAATAGAAATAAACAGGAGTATGATTAATTGGTTTATTCATTATTAATCAATCACTTAATTCAGAATCACTGGAGACCATCAAGTCATATCCCTTCATTTCAGAAATAAAGAAACAGAGGGTCACGGTTCTCGGATGAAGAGGGCAACAAGATCATAGTTATAAACTCTGCTCAGGACCATTTTGACTGTCCCTGAGCTGAAGATCGATGTTCAGTAATGTACACATTAGCTAAAGAACACAAATTTCTAACTTTGATGGATCCAAAGGATCCTCTGGTATTATGTCCCATTGTTTCAACCTTTGGAAAATAAATGTTCATCCTAAATAGAACATGAATTTCTAATAACTGAATTAAACTGTTCATCTAAGTAGCCAACTTTGGATTTCTCTCCACACATAATAACTTGGAAAAATATATAGCCTGTGTTTACTACAGCACTATAGCCACAGACTCTAAGAAGAGCTATAACTCGCTAACAATTTTCCTGATTTATGTTTGAAAACATACAGGGCATGAAATGATTTCAGCAACCTTACATTTTCCTCAAGAACACTGGTAGGCAGAAGACAGATTCTAAAAATCCTGTTGGATTGCTTGTTACAGCTCCTTTTATAATAGAAATGTGTGATAAGCAATTATACCCGCCCCACTAAAAAAAAAAAAAAAAGCATCATTAGGTTTTTCTCCATTAAGAAAGGAAAAAAGAAAAAAGGAAGGAAGAGGAGGGAAAGAGGAAGGGAGAAAGGAAAGGAAAGAGAAAGAAAACCCTGATAAAAGAATCTATTTTCATATTATGTTTACCTGATTGCCTTCTTGAGTAAGAAAACTGATTGCCTTCTTGAGTAAGAAAATGCGATAGATATTCTTCCAAAGAACAGCTTATAGATAACGTATGGCTATAAACTGTAACACACTATACAATGTTAGTTATTTCTGTTGTTAGTATTTAACATACATGGAAATTTACCTCACGATCTATAATTGTGCTAATGAAAACAAGTATTTGTGAATATGATATTGGTCATAAAATCAGCCTTATTAATCTAATATATCTTAGAGTGAGATCAAATTGAAATGGGTCACTCTGGTAACACAGATATCTGGAAACACTGTTTATCCTACCACATATGTATCAGACTAGGAGTACAAAAGTTTTGCTGTCCTTCCTGTAAAGTTAGCATTCTGAATTTGAATCTTCCAAACAGTAAAAGATCACTGTGTCAGATATGCATACTCGCCAAGTTAAAACCAAAAATTCATTTGTGTAAGGAAAATAAAACAAGCGCATTCATTAATTAGTATCCTTTAAAGGGTCCTATCCAGGTTATTTATTTTAGCAGAGGGGTCACCTGAAACGGCTATAAGTGTCCCTAAGTAAATTAAATAGCTTTGATTCTCCAGGGTCTTGCTTTTTTTTTTTTTTTTTTTTTGCAGTACGTGGGCATCTCACTGTTGTAGCCTCTCCCGTTGCGGAGCATAGGCTCCAGACGCACAGGCTCAGTGGCCATGGCTCACGGGCCTAGCCGCTCCACGGCACATGGGATCTTCCCGGACCGGGGCACGAACCCGTGTCCCCTGCATCGGCAGGTGGACTCTCAACCACTTCACCACCAGGGAAGCCCCAGGGTCTTGCATTTTATCACAGGAATTCTAAACATATTTAACCCTCTTTTGCGGTAACTATGATCATTCCTTTGTTTCCATGAACAAAGCATCTTTCGTAATAGAAGTATAAACAGAGGCCTGATTTAAAGCTATCAATGATTCTTCTTCACAACCACAGGAATTATCAAGCATAATGGTATAAATACATTATAAAATATCTGTACATGGTGTACATATCAGAGGGAGAGTGGGAGGTGGGTACACCCAATACGATGCAGCACGTCAGCGAAGGGAGGGGTGGGCCTTCACTATTAGAAATCATTCAGGGTTGAGTAAATGAATGGCATCTAATTGCCAAGGAAAAAAAAAACTGTCCTAGCGATGTGATAAGGACACACAGGGTCTTAGCATCATCACAATGTCTACTTAGGGAATTTTTATTTAATGATTTGCAAAGATATTCCCAGTTACCTGAATCTGAAGATCCAAAATCATTAGGTTGTGCGTCTACATTCTATTTCAAAAGACTGAATAACTTTCTGCAATCATCTCTCAAAAGAAGGCCTCACAGGATCCCGCTCTCCTTTTTGGCCACCGCTACCACTGATTCCAATACAAAATACTCTTACAAATTAGGTTCAAAATAATCAAAAGAAGATGGTTCCAGAGAAAGATCCTTCAACTTTCCTACAGCACCCTGCCCTCATCTGCTAGCCTGAGAGCATAAGAAGCACATAGAACGCCTATGTAATTCCCTCCTCTGATTCTTAAGGCCCACTTACTCTACTGGAATGGCAATGCTAACCTTAAAACTAAATTGCAGAGCAAAATTATTTCACAGCTTTTAAAAAGTGACAACAAAGTGACAAGAGAAAATTTCTTTGTTGGCACAAGAGGTACGTTATTTTGACTTTAGAGATATTTTCAGTGAATTTCAAAAAATCACAGTATTACAAAACTCGGTCATCGTTTCTTCAAAACGACAGATTCTGCTCTTCATGGAAAAATTTGTAGTTGGTTTCCTCATACCAGTGGTTCAACCGAAGGATTCACCAACTGCTCCCTGGAGGAAACAGATCTGCATTTAAATGGAGATATAGTATTTCCAAATGCACAGTACCTAGAAGGCAGATACTGTCAAGGTTTCTTAGTGAGACTAACTCAAATTGTATTAGATACGTTTCGAGGCTGTAGCTCTCTCCATCGCATAGGGCTCCATCTGTTTCCATAACTTCTTTTTCCTCTGTGCGTTCTTTGTAGTATTTGTCCCAAGAAGTTAAAATTAAACCTTTCTCCACTGCAAAGTCCCTGCACTAGCAGCCAGCCATTACTACCGTACACATAATTTCTGATGTGTACAGAAAAAGACCACAGAAGATAGGTTGGCCAGAAATGTTAAATAATTGAAAAGTATAATGGCTTAATAGAGGAGTAGGCTTAGTTGACAATGCAGCCAATTTAAAGCCATAAAGATACTGTGTAAAAATGTTATCTTGTGGTTGACCATCACATATCCTATCTATTATTCAAAAGTTATCTCAACATTGTTTTTCTTCATTAACGTGTTTTTTGGCATTTCCCTCAAAATCCTTCTGTTCCCACAGTTTTCCAACAATTTTGAAACAAATACAAAATTCCTACTTTATGTCATACATTTCCCTCACTGGGATAATGAGATCTCCAGTGTCTAATTGAAACGAATTTATAGATCAACCTGCAAGGCATACTTTAACTTCCTCGGATGTGATTTGTTTTGCATTGAACACAGTCAAGCATGCCCGCCGTTGAAAAATAAACAAATAAAACAGGGCTAAAGCTACTTGCATGGACACATCTGCAAACAAAGGAGAACCTCATAAATAACCTCCTTTCCTGTGACACAGTAATCCAGGGATTTGTCTATATTAGCAAATGTCATTGGGGCCTAAGGAAAGTTTTGCCTTGAGTGTTCAGCTAAGGTGCATAGCAAGTCCGTGAAGGAGAGAAAAAGAGACACTTAGGATCAATTTCAAACATAAGCCCATTACCTCTCGCAGGCAGGCTCTTGTGAAAATTCTAGCTGCATCTGAAATGTCCCAGTAAACAAGGTTGCTGAGAACAGCCCCAGATAGCCTTCTCAGCAACACCTTCCCTTCCAGCCCTTCCACTGCCTGCCAACAGGTTAGTTATA
Organism: Mesoplodon mirus; assembly: GCF_964341445.2. Lineage (NCBI taxonomy): Eukaryota > Metazoa > Chordata > Mammalia > Artiodactyla > Ziphiidae > Mesoplodon > Mesoplodon mirus. Next base: position 184,421,380 of record NC_138978.1, on the reverse strand, counting down.
CCTCATCTTGCTGCCCTGCCATTCTCATGCTGATTCAAATTCAGAACTCAAAATGAAAGACGAAACATCTTCCAGATCACTTAATATTGAAATCCTGTTGCAGTAATAAGTGGTGCTCAGGTGGAGATGGGAACGTGGAACTCTCTTGGTAACCTTTTAATTTCTGGAAAAAATTGTACAGAATAAATTGAGTGGCACAGACATGGAAACCAAATGGACTGATCTGCTCTGTTGTTAAAGCACCACCCACCAGAAGGTCTCTTCGCTCCCTTGGCAATCTCCCCTTTAAAAAGACCAGTGGGTTTCCGTATACATCATGCACGAAGATTTAAATGCTATTTTGATTTATTAAAGAAATGATCTTTTATCTACATTCATCTCCCCAGTCAACGGATAGTTCTATGCGTTCTATGATACCATTTTCAATATACACACTTCTAATTCTCTATAACATGAGTTGAAAGAGTTATGAGAATTGTTTTAGTAAAAACAAAGCCATGCTTGACAGACAAATCTATATCTGAAAGATCACATAGGCCTGTTTCATGATGTACTCAACTCTTTCTGTATTTGAAGGAAAAGAAACCCTATCACGTGACTTCATTTCCATCCATGTTTTCAAGTACCTTCCTCAGCTCAGATTTGAGAACTGTTCAAATTTCCCTCTCTTGCCCACAAGGGCAGAAAACTGTTTTCTCAGGTTGGTTAACTCATTTTGATAACATCAAATCTACTGGACAGGGAAAAAAAAAAAAAAAACATACCCTGACACCTCTCCCCCACTCCCCAATCCCATCCCCCGCCTTCCCTGGGAGGACGTTTCTTCCTCGTTTCTGTTGCCTGCTGCTTCTGAATTTGGGCATTTTCCAAACACACTCCCCTATTTGGTCTTTGGGCAGCATGAGAAACAAAGGAGAGTCTCTCTTCAAAACTAAACCAAGTCATTCAGCTGCTCGCAACACTTCAAAACATCCCCAGGTCTCTTGCTCTTGACTTAAAGTATTAAGCAGGAGTGTTTTGAAAAGAGTAGGAAGTCATATGTGGACCTAACAGCTGCACTTAACTCACATGCTGAGAATTTCTTTCTTTTTTCTCTTTTTTCTTTTTTTTTAATCGAGAGAGAGAAGGTGTTATTTTCAACACTGCCCTCTGGTTTAGAGTAGAAAAATCCTGTGCTTTCTGTGTCTGCCTGTGTCTTTTTGTGTGGCCACTGGTCCTGGTACTACAATACCAACACACAGCAAACGAGCCTCCCTAGCTTAAGCCAACCCATGTGGCAATTCACAACACAACCCAAGCAAGCACAAGAAATAAACACAGACATAATCATTCCACAGCAGTGAGGCATGCGAGGGGTTTCTCCAGGCCCTTCCGGACTTTTCCAGAATTGTTCATTAAGATTCTGAATGGGGGAGGGGTGCAGCTAGGAAAAGGTTGCCAGAAGGGAAGAGAATGGGAGGAGAGAGCTTTGCCCTCTGTGTCTTTCTCTCTCTGAGAATCTCCCATCACCAAGCGGGGGGGGGGGGGGGTGTTCTATCCGGCACGCATCGGACAGACTTGAGGGGTGGAAGGGGGTACGTAGGTGGTTTGAAATACTTAAAATGACACGACGGTCGGGTGACCTCCGTGTAACTTCAGAGACTCCCAGGGAAGGTGAACGGGTTGGGGAGACAGGGAACGAGGCGTAGAGGACAGGCAGGAGACACCTAGGACTACGGCAGCAGCAAGCACCAGAAGGATCTGCCAGCCCACGACAGCGGTCCTCAACTCCTGACACCACCCTCTCCCCAACGACCCCTTTCCCGGAGCCCCTCGCCCCCTAAGACCGGAGGGCTCCCCCCTCCCCCGCACCCATCCCAGTCCCAGCGCCGTAACTCTGCCCTGACTCTTTGCCACTTTCCCAAGCCCTGAAGTCTCTATCCAGGAAGGGGGGTGGGAGAGGTGTTTTAAAGAACAAATCTCATGGAAATGAAAATTGGTCAGTGTCCCTAGAACACGCGCTGACAGTTTTGCAGTCATGGTAAGGCGAGTCTACAACAGCGGGATAGGACTTATGGTTGTGTGATGGAGAGAGGGTTGCTTTTTTTTTTTTTTTTTTTCCTCCAAGAGACTCTAAACAAGTGAAGGGGGGAAGGCGGGGTGGGTGGGTGGGGGGCGGGGAGCAATAGAGATTTCCACCAGGACTACAAATCAAGGATGCCCCAGATGCAAATGTCTGTCTCCAGATGTTGATGATAAGGATTTGGACCAGTTACCTTGGCAGGGTCAGAACTGCAGCAGGTTAAGCAGGTGAGTCGTCGGGGATTTTAAAGAAGCCGAAGCCGGTCGCTTTGGCTGGGAAAGTCTACAAAACCCCCATGCAGGAACATTGCACATCTTACACACGCCTCCTTTAACTGGGCTCCCGCGACCTCGGGCGGGCGAGGGGGTGCCTGCCGGCGCGCCGGGACCAAGGGCACGGCCCCCCGCTGGACCCCCGCGGGTGCGGGGCCGGCCTGGCCCCCGGGGTCCGCGTCCCGCGAGGCTGTGCACTCACCGAGCCGGGCGGCCAGGGGCCGAGGGGCGCCCGCCGCTAGCCGGAGCGCCCGGGCGCCTCCCTTTGCTCTTGGTAGCGTCGGTCCGCACTCCCTGTGACCCAGGACGTCATGATGCCTGTCTGTTTTCTCAATGATAACTTGGCAGAAGAAGAGAGAGGCTGCCAGGTTCTCCTCGGGTGGTTACGTGGTATGTGCACGTTTCTGTTTGCATGCCTTTCTCTCTCTCCCTTTTGCAAAATAAATATCTAGATTTCCCCCCGCAAAAAAAAAAAAATTCCCGGCACAGTCATGATTTGATTGCAATATTGCGTTGGCATAATTGACGCCTCTGGGTGTGTATTTATGTGTGTCTGTGCGTGGGGGGTTTTTTTGTGGGTTTTTTTCCCCTTTAAATCCTGCTGTTGCTACTGCCGCTGCAGCCGCCGCTGCCGCCGCACGGAAAGCAAGCATGCGTTCATCTTTTGTCTTTCATTTTACCTTCAGGGTGACATTCAGTGCCAACTGCTCCCTTTTGACCGTCGCCAATCCCCGGCTGGGCAAAAGACGTCTTTTTAAAACCTGGGGGGAGGGGAAGGAAGAGCCCCCTCGGCCCCGAATGCTGGGGTTTCCATCCCTAACAAGGCCGGACCCCAAACCTACCCGACCCACCGCCCACCCCTGAAAAACCATTTTCCCTTCTACCCACCAGGCCCAGGCAGAGAAGCAGCACCCATACAGCGAGGAGCCTCCACCCAGGGCCGGACACTCCTGTTCTCGGCTTGCACTTGCTGACTTGCATCTCTCAGTTGCATTCCCAGTGTGTAGGCCTCTCACAACTGGAGCTATTTTTGTCTCCCAGAGATGTTCTTTAAAGCCCTTTAAAAATGGGGAGGGGGCAGGGAAGAAAAAGAGAGAGAGAAAAGGCCAAGCCCCTATAAGAGGGGCTTTCTGGACACATCCGGAAATTTGGGGGGGGCCCAGGCATCTGATCCACAAGAGTAGTTTAAAAGGGTAGAAAGGATAACTAGCTTTATTTGAATTCTTCTACAACAGCAAGAAAACTTTTTTTTTTTAATACAAAGATATTGCTGGTCATTCACTGTATTTGTCATTTCTATAATTAGGTTGTCGGGAATCAGTAGGGAAGTTCTCAAAAATAATCCTTAATATTTATTTCTGCAAACGTGAGAATGTATTTTAGATGGTGTGGCTACATGACAGGTAAAGCAGAGAGCATGTCTTTTTGTCCTACCTAGTTTGTGTCCTTTGTACATTGTCTGGTATGTTTTCCGTAGCATCTATTAATCATAATATTGTGTATATTAATCACTGTGTATGCATTACTGAAAAATAAATACCTAGCTCGAGGTTTGGCAAATACATTGCCCTTCTTTCTCGCTAATTCCCCATTTGGAGTAGTAGAACGGGCTTAGGAATTTTTTTTCCCCAAGCCTCTTGTCGACCTTGGTCACCATCATGTATAGGTAAAGTCACTGATTCAAATTCCTAAAAGATGACAGCAGAAGCCAAGGTTGCAAGACATAAAGCATGGAGGAGAGTATCATATCTGAAAAACAAAGCTGATTGGTAGAAAACTTTGGAACTCATCCAAAATAATCTGCAGCTGCTATAGGTTTACAAATAGTTTACCTATTTGAGAGATTGGCTCAGTTTAATGAAAATGGCAAGTCACCTGTTAGGTCTTTTCCCTTTAGAGTCACAGACCACGAATCACTAACAAATTCCAGAGGGAAGACATATTAATTATGTAAAGACCATACAATCCGAATTGTAGAAGAGCCTCACTAAAGTAAACCTAAGGAGGGTCTCAGGACTACTGACTAGTAGACAGATTCCAGAAGTTAACTCTACCTCACCACTCTAAACAACTGGACAGAGCTGTCTGGCTCGACTTATCTGTCTCCTTGGAATGCCCAAAGGATGAATCAGTGCAGACCTGTCCGGTGCTTAGAGGTTATCAGGATCAAAGATGATTCTGAAGAAGGCAAGGGTCTACTCAGAATTCGAGGAGACACCATCGCACCATGTAACTGGTGACTTTTCAGTAACTCTCCAAGAGGGGCTCATTAATATTCAACCTACCAACCTGGTTCTCCAGCTTTTTTACTTATTAACCTCAGAACTGGACCCTTAAAGACCCACTGCCAAGAGAAAGAACCATAAAAATTTGACTAACTTTAATCCCTTGAAATCCAATTTTTTTTCCAGACAATTGCCTTCTGTGCTGTTTGTCACCAATCCACATGCCAGTGAAGGTGACCAAATGGTTTCCTTCCCCAGGGCTGAGCTCTTTGAGCAACTAGTAAAGTGTAGAAGGCAAGGTACTCAAGTTCTCTGGAGGTTTGAATAGATCCCTTCTAAGCCCAGCTTTTCTAAATCCAATTCTGCCTGAGAATGACTCTCTGTTGTTTATTCAAGTTCAAACTCCTCAGACCACTTTCAGGTCTTTATTTTCTGGCTTCACCCTGAATATAATAGTTAATATTGTTGGAGCACGTTCAGTTTAACTTCCCAACCAAACCAAAGGGTGTAAAAACGCTTACTAAGGTGGATGGAACACATAGAAGGCACTGTTCTAAACTTTCCTTGTGTTTGGAACTTGTAAATCTAATTAAATCTTCTCAACAACAATATGAGAGAGGGATTATTGGTATTCCCATTTTACCCAAGGAAACAGAGGCACAGAGAAGTTAAGTAATTTGCCCAAAGTTACCCAGCTGGGATTCACATTCAAGGGCCTTGAGCCCTCATTATCACGCTCTCTGCCTATCTACCCACCTAACCAACTCAACTTGCATCCTAACTAGTCGAATCTTGCAGTCAGGCTGGTCATACGCTGCCCATCTCACACCCTCTGTTAACTCCAACTCCAATATCATTGCCCAAGCCTTCAATGTCATTGGTCAAGTCCAAGTTCAAATCCTATTTTGCCCACAAAGTCATTGTTTACTATTCTCAAGTGTACTGATCATTGTCTCTCTCTGTTCTGGAATGTTCACTTCTACATATGACATCACTGTTATTTAACCGCTTCAGGGGTTTGCTTTTTTAATCACCACCTCCCAATTCCTTTCTAACAGGATTATGGATTTTTTTTTCCCTGTCTCTTCTGGCTTGCCTAACAAAGTGCCAAGCACAACACAGGCTCTCATAAAATAGCTTCTAATGCACTCATTGACACAAAACTGCCCTTTGGAGAGCTACGATGCCCATGTTCAATTTGACAGAAACTGAAAGTTTTAAGTAGCAACAGTTTTATCCTTGTAACTGGAGAAGTGACAAGCTTATTTCTCCATATTTCAGACAGGCCCTAGGAAAAAACAAGTAAGGCCAAAGGTGAAGCTATTTAATTGGAGAAGCATATTCTGATGACGTAGAACTTAAGAGCGTGTGTGCTGGACGTGTGGGGGGGGGCGGACACATATAATTGTAGTATTTGGAAGGCAACTGTAAACTTGATTATGACTTTTCAGCTGTTACGAGCCTGTCTCTGTTGCATGTTGAATTTGCTACGTGTCAAGATATTAATTTTCCTGCTTAAAAAGATAGGAAAATAAGTGGGGACGAGTAGCCCCCTGTGATCGTCTCTGGATGTGATTCTGATCAGCTGTGGGTGACCCCAGGCAAATGATTGCATGATTCTGGGCTTCAGTTTCCTTCTTGCACAAGGAAAGATGTAATCAGCCTAGTAAGACTGGTTTTTTGGAGGATACCAAACATACGCTGGGTAGCTCAGGTAAAATTAACAAAGGTCGTATTTCTAACTTCTGAGTATAGTTAGGGGTAGCTCAGAAAAAAGTCTGTACACCAAAATATGTTCAAACTTCTTAGCTTTTCCAAGATGGCCCCTTTTATATGAGATAAGATGATTAATAACTGAGTGTACCAGTAGCGGACCAAATCAGCCAAAATGTTATTAGTCATCATTCATGTCTGCCTACAGCTTGTTTTCTTCCTACCACAGTCAATCAGATTGTTGCACAGACCTCATTTGATGTAAATTGGTCCAACTGTTTTTGCGTTGATGCCTTGATCACCTGTAGCTTGAATTAAATCATGAAGTTAGTTGAAGAGCAGCTGGGGGCTAGAACCAGAACGGGACCTCTTATATATTTCCTGATGTAACTAATTTGGAACAAGCCTCTGTCTGTGTTCCTTTCCTTATTTATCCCTATGCATTGAAGACATAACTTATCGACCTTCTCATCAGGTCTTTGTTAGGATAAAGTGAAATAGCAGGAGTGAAAGCACTCTTCTAATACAACGAAATACCATAATGGCAGACGTACCTCATTTTACACTAGAGTTGTGTTTCTAAAAAAATTTTATAAACTTGGCAAAGCATATAGAGACAAGAATTTAGGTCCCCTGGCTAAGGATCCAAGTTGATTTCTACTGTATCTTGCTAGTTATAGGACATCACAAAGTCCTACAGCTAGTTAAGGGTGTAATCAGGAAGACGATACAGGTAAACGGCCCTATCCCAGGCCATTCTTGAAATGAGGGGGTGGGCAAGCATTACAGCTAATCAAATCAAGTGGGATCAACTTCATAAGAACATTTCCTTAAAATAGAAAGGTATACCATGCCTCTGACATGAAAGAAAGAAAACAATTTCATATAAGGCAGGGGTCCTCAACCCAGATTTCATGATTGTTCTAGGGATCCATGGATGAATTGAAAGTCTTGAAGTTGTAAGCAAAATATGTGTGTGTGCCTGTGCATTGTTCTCAAGAGAAGACCCTTAAGTTTCACCACATTCTCAAAAGGGTTCATGACTCCAGAAAGGTTAAGAACCACTGATGTAAGAAGTTTATTTTAAAACTGAACTTAAAAGAGAATAACACATCCATTTAAGCCAAATGTCATGCTGCCTACAACATGGGGAGTATATAATAATCACCAGTATTCAGAATGATGGCCTTGAGGTACAATAAAAGCTTCAATCATCAAAGAAATTTATCTTCAAGGTGTTTTACTTAACTGACAAGGGAAAAGGGACCAGCCTTTAAGAAAGATTTGAATACTGAATTAAAATAAGAAAAGGCTTCTGGTTTGGTTTAAGCTGGCTGGACAATGCTCTGTGTGCTAAGAAAGATGGATTGGTGTGGGAAAATACTCATTGTTTCAGGGAGTACAGTTAAGATCCATGGCAGCTGTTAGGTGCCAAAGAACGGGGGCTGCAGCAGAATTGTAGCAGTGAGGTGGGGAAGAGGGATGGGAGGGTATTTGGCAGGAAAGCTGGAATCAACAGACCTTAGTGTCTGACGTGGGCAACTGAATTAATGATAGCATGTCAAAGAGATACAAATAAAGGCTACGTAAAGAAAATAATGAATTTGGTTTGGGATATACGAGGCTTAACGGCCTGTGGAACAGCCATATTCTACCAGCCTCGGGAAAGATTTAGAAGAAATCTGTGGCTGGAGCAATTTATTTGGGAATCATTAGTAAGTTGGCAATGGCTTAAACTGGTAATATAGATGGGATGGGGCGGTTAGAAGCATCTGAAATAAAATTGCATTTACCTGAATAAAACCTAATTGGTAAAATATGAAATTATATAACACCCAAGGCAAAAGGGTGTTGGTGATTTAAAATATTTATGGACATCTGTATTTATACCATAAATTACTGAATAGGGCGATACATCTCAGATTTTATTTTATACCTGGGGTTTTCTGGATTTCTTTCATTTTAAGGCTCTATTTTCATCTGAGATATACACTGCCCAGGTTCAGAAGGGAGAAAATTTTCCTTGGCAACCAGGTTCAACTGGAAAAAATAATCAAGATGTCACCTGATGCTACAAGTCACCAGCTATGTTCTCAGCTCTGTGGCCCTGCCAGAAGCTGAACCAGCAGAGGAAACTCGGCGTCATGGAAAGAACACTAAACTTGGAGTCAGAACACACGAGTGGGAGTCTAATTTCTACCTCTGACGGCTTTTGCGACTCTGGACAAGTCATTCAACTTCTTACAACCTGGATTTCCTCTTTAATAGCTTTCCTACCATCCTCAGGGAAGGATCTTTCAAGCACTGGTGGTTAGGTAATCGCCAAAGGGGTGCATGACTGGACCCAACCACACGCTTCAAAAGTCACCTTGGTGCCAAGATGCCAGCCCCCTCCCCTCCCTGCAAGAGCCCAGCGTGGCCCATCAGGCCTTCCTCTTTACCTGCATCAATGTGCTTCCACGACTATACTTACCGTATTTTAACTACGGTTACTACATCTGTCTTTGCTGCTCAGCTGTACCTGCATTTAGTGTCACACATTTTAGTTCTCTTTTAATTCTTAGTGCCTAGCACACAGTAGGTGCTCCATAAATGTTCAATGAATAAACTATTATCAAGGGAGAGCATTTGCCTGCATCTGTTCCTATTCCATGAAGTCTTTAGCTAATCTGGGAAACGGAAAAAGCAGGGCCAGCCTTACTGATAGGCCTGAAGCTATAGGGTACATGTGCTTTGCTTAGAAAGGGCCTCTCTCAGAAAACTCCTACATTTACTGTTAATGAAGCTGCCTTATGTGTACAGTTATTATAAGGGAATAAGGTATGTCATTTCCCCATGATATTTAAGCTTAAAATGCAAAACTGCCTCTCCCTCCAAAAAAAAAATGTAACACTGACTTCATTTGCCACTGATACAGAAATGTTGCATACCAGGTTTTACCAGAAAGCTAAGGAGAGGAAAAACAGGGTGGGGGAAGCATCTTGAGCCTAAAGAAAAGTTGAATGGCTGTCACGGTGTGGTGGAAAGGACCAAGAAAAACAGGACCAATGTCCTGTTTCAAATTCCTTAGGAAATATCTTAAGCTCTCTAGGATCAGTGATTGCATCTTTAAAATGGGATCATACTGTATAAGTATCAGAGTTATTGGGAAGATTAAATGCACATGAAGGCACAATGCCTTGTCCAAATAGCAACTGATAAACACAAATTCTCCTCCCTCCCCTCCATCCCCCCCTTTCTTCCTTCTTCCTTGTTTTCCTTCCCAGAAGAAAAAAAGAATCTAACTCACTGATTTGTAAGAACGATCTACTTGGAAGCTTTTCTTTCTTTTTTTAAAAAAATTATTATTATTATTTTTAACATCTTTATTGGAGTATAATTGCTTTATAATGGTGTGTTAGTTTCTGCTGTATAACAAAGTGAATCAGCTACATATATCCCCATATCTCCTCCCTCTTGCATCTCCCTCCCACCCTCCCTATCCCACCTCTCTAGGTGGTCACAAAGCACAGAGCTGATCTCCCTGTGCTATGCAGCTGCTTCCCACTACCCCTCTATTTTACATTTGGTAGTGGATATATGTCCATGCCACTCTCTCACTTCGTCCCAGCTTACCCTTCCCCCTTCCCGTGTCCTCAAGTCCATTCTCTACGTCTGTGTCTTTGTTCCTGTCCTGCCCCTAGGTTCTTCAGAACCATTTTTTTTTTTTTTTTTTTAGATTCCATATATATGTGTTAGCATACGGTATGTGTTTTTCTCTTTCTGGCTCACTTCACTCTGTATGACAGACTCTAGGTCCATCCACCTCACTGCAAATAACTCAATTTCGTTTCTTTTTATGGCTGAGTAATATTCCATTGTATATATGTGCCACATCTTCTTTATCCATCCATCCATCAGTGGACACTTAGGTTGCTTCTATGTCCTAGCTATTGTAAATAGAGCTGCAATGAACATTCTGGTACGCAAGCTTTCTTCTTGACCAGGCTGCTGAAAAGGAGGATCACAGGGATTGGTTGAAATCAGTGGTCTCCAAACTTTTCCATATACTGGAATCACTTGGAAAGCTTTTCCTGATGCTCAAGTCACAGCCCACAGCAACAAAGTCAACAAAGTCTGGGTTGGAGACAGGCGACAGTATGTTTTTAAAACTCCCAAGTGAGTCTGGTATGCTCCCAAGTTTGGGAACCACTAGCTCATGTAAAGAAATGGGCCTGTGATTCATTACTTTAGCTGATTGGAGCCTAATACTAATAAGGCCCGGGGGTTTGGATTCTGGTCCAGGAGGGCAGCTTTTCACTCTCTCACAGACGCTGAATGTTCATTCTTTCTCCTTCAACGCTCCTTTGGCAAGCTCTTTATAAATGAACCCCAGACAGGGTAATAACCTTGGACTAACTCATCCCAGGTTCCAAAAAAGCAAATAAAGAAGCACATAAGACACCTGTATTTGGAGGACTCTACAGTTCAGAAAGGCATTAACACTGGGTGTTATTTAACCCTTACAACAACCCCACCTAGTTGGCATTCTTATGATGCCCAACTTAGAGATGATGAAACCAAAAATAAGGAAAGTTCAATTTGCTGAGGGACAAAGTGGCAGATGCAAGTCTCATACTTAGGTCCAGGGTCCCAGAATGGAGGCATTTTTCCTGGACTGTTCTGCCTCGGAAGCCCTAGTGATCATCAGTCAGCAGGGTTGTATGCACATTTGAGGGTTGGTTTAGAGCTATGGTGCTGCTCTGGCTTATTAGGAAAGAAGGAGAGGGAGGAAGGGGGAGGGAAGGGGAGGGGGGAAGGAAGAGGGGAGGGAGGGGGAGGGGGAGAGAGGGGAGGAGGAGAGAGGGGAAGGGGGAGGAAGGGGGAGGGAGGGGGAGGGAGGGGAGGGGGGAAGGAAGAGGGGAGGGAGGGGAGGGGGAGGGAGGGGAGGGAAGGGGGAGGGAGGAAGAGGGGAGGGAGGGGGAGGGAGGGAAGAGGGAGGGGAGGGGGAGGGAGGAAGAGGGGAGGGAGGGGTAGGGAGGGAAGAGGGAGGGAGAGGGGGTAGGGAGGGAGGGAGGGAAGAAAATATTTGTAAATATGTTTGAGTTAAATAGGTTTCTTTCTAGCAGGCCTTTTCAAATTATTTAATATGCTAACAAGCGTTATAAATCTCTAAAATGTATTTCCCAACTTATTAAATAGTGAAACACTTTTTAAGCTCAGCATTTCTTAGGAGTAATGTCCCATGGAATGCTATTCCATAAAAGCTGCCCTGGCTGTCCTCACTTCCCTCAGGATTTTGTTGAAGTGTTACCCTCTCAGAGGGGAGGCCCCTAAGAGAAAGACAAACATCATATGATATCACTCATAGTTGGAATCTAATTTTTAAAGAAGATTTTTGTTTGCAAAATAGAAACAGACTTACAGATATCAAAAACATACTTATGGTTACCAAAGGGGAAACGTGGGGGGGATGATAAATCAGGAGCTTGGGATGAACAGACACACACTACTATATATTAGATAGATAACCAATAAGGACCTACTGCAGAGCACAGGAAACTCTACTCAATATTCTGGGATAACCTATATGGGAAAAGAATCTAAAAAAGAATGAATATATATATATATATGTATAACTGAATCACTTTGCTGTACACCTGAAACTAACACAACATTGTAAATCAACTCTACCCCAATAAAAATAAAATTAAAAAAAAACTGAATCACCACCTGCTCCCCACCTGCTTTTGCTGCTTTGTTTTCCCTGTAGCCCTTAATGGCTTCTAACATACTTTGTAACTGACTTATTTATTCCCTTTACTGTTTGCCTCGCCCTCTATGTCTGGATGCTGTATGAGACATGGCATTTTCTGGCTATTTTTTCCCAGTGATATCTCCAGCACCTAGAAGCATAACTGTCCCAAAGTAGGTGTTCAATAAATATGTATTAAAGGAGTGAATGAAGGGCCAAAAAAGAAATATGCCTGGAAGAATTCAACTGAAGGAAACTTCTCCACAGGTATTTCCCCTTTAAGGAAATCTTTTCTAATTCTAGTTATCGCTTACAATGATCTAATGAAGTGAATATGATCCCTACCTTATAGAAAGATAAAATGAGAATTAAATCAATTAGACCTGCATGCAGAGCAAAGAAATGGTTAAGCTGAAATACTGTGAAACTGGAATTGATTCTTTTTAATTTCTGTGTAATTATTGTGAGATAAAGTATATATGGTGGATGTTTCAAACAGTATATGTGAAATCTACTAGAAATGTGGACAGCCATGAATTAATTGCACAGAGGTCTAATGTATCAGGCCCAGAAACTCTCTTGCATTTACCAAACCAGACCAAGCTAAGATATAAAAATTCAGCATAGCAATGTTCATCATTGCCTGGATTCAGATGCTCCATAGGTCAAATCATACTCTGAGAAATGTTCTATAGAATTCTAATGGCAGTCAGCCTGTAGCACAGGTGTAGTTGGGTCCTCCCCCACCATTTCACAAAGGCTCTACTATATAATAACAACGCTTGGCATCAGTGTAGAGCTGTTCTCTGGTAAAGGTCAAAGTGTTGTGAACAATTCAAATATACGCAGGAATGATGCTGGTCCATGGAGCTCAGAAAATGACCCAATTGACTCCTCTCCAAACACAGAGAGTAATGATGAAGTGGAGAACACACAGTAATAATGTCAGATGAATGCTCCGCTCCTCTATGTTTTCCTTTTTATCCAGAAAAAACATATTTCTGAAGGGACGCTGTTTTAGTAATGAAAGTGGTTTTATTAAACACACCAGAAACTACAAATCCAAATGAGCATTTCCCTACAAAACAGTCACTTGGGGAGGCTACGTAATTACCTAACCGAGCCTGTGATTGCTCTAAACATTTGGGGAATTCCTCTTTTAAAATCATCACCTGGTTTAGGACACGCACAAGAAAACCGATCTCATTCCTTTATGGCTGCACTTTATGTAACAAAAATACCACATTTCAATCCCAGGCAAACTTGGTTGGTCAATGTAGTGGGTAACAAACTGGCTGCCCATCTGAATCTCCCAGGCATTTATTAAGGACACGGAATGCCAGGCTGACCCCGATTCGCTTTGCAGTGGGTCAGGGCTGGGAATTGGGAGTCTGTTTTTAAGAAACCACCCCAGTTGATTCTGATGCATCCGGTTTTCTTTGTGAACTGTGGGTTTGAGTACTTTGTTGTTAAGACAGCCTGAGCCAGTGAACCTTCCTCTACTGTATGGCTGCAAAGCCTGAACCTCTAACATCCAATGATTCATTCAGTCACCCAACATCTATTGAGTCCTTACTATTTTGTTTTACACAGAGGGAACTGTTGGCAATAAGAAGTTGAGTAAAAGAATGTGGAAGGTTAGGTCAAAAACATCCCTATTGGACACATCCTCTTTCTCACCATGCTCTCTTGGTCAACCTCATAGCTTCAGCCTTTGCCTTGGAAATAGTCCAAAAAAGAATAAAGAGTGTAGACTCCAGCATAAAATTGCCTGGAGTCAAACCCTTGCTGACCACTTCATAAGGTGACCTGGGGCAAGTTACTTCTCTGTTCTGGGCCTGATTTCCCCATCTGTGAGAGGAAGCTGATCATAGTACCTTTCTCCTGGGGATGCTGAGAGCCTTAAGTGAGATAAGGCATACAAAATGTTTAGCACAGAGTTCACAGTTTTCAATAAATATTAATTATTATTATTTTTAATACTTATACATTAATAATTCTTAAATCATAAATTCTACATCTGAAATCCCAACCTCCTTGCTTATCATTAATACATAAAAACTTAACACTATTTCAAACTGACCAGATACAAAGTTGAATTAATGTTGGCCCAACTTCTCAAATTTATTCTATTCTGCTCCCAATCTTGGTTCAAGGTATCAATTATCCATAGGGTCATTCAGTCCCCAAACCAAATGTACCTCAAATTCTTTCTCCTACCTTACTCTATGCCAACAAATACATATCCATCCACATGCACTTCACTTTGTTATCAATTCATGTTGATTCCATCTCAACAATTTTTCTTTCTGCTCTTGTGTGTATGTGTTTCAAATTAACGTTTATGAAGATGTTGCTACATGCCAGGTCTAAATGCTGTACATGCATCAATTCATATAAATCTTACAACAACTTATGAATTAAGTGCTATTATTATTTCCATTGTAAAGATGTAAAAACTGAGGCACGAAGAGATTAGGAAATTTGCTGGGATTCAACCAGCAAGTAACTCTGGAAACTGAGAGTCAGTCCTGGCAGCATGGCCCAGAGCTGTGCTCTTCACCACTATACAGGACTAATGCTAATATTTTTAAAATAATCATATGTGTTGCATCCTCAGCATGGTATATCCTCATGACAATCCTATGACGTAGATGCTGTTAAAACTCCTCTTTTGGGCCTCCCTGGTGGCGCAGTGGTTGAGAGTCCGCCTGCCGGTGCAGGGGATACGGGTTCGTGCCCCGGTCTGGGAGGATCCCATGTGCCGTGGAGCGGCTGGGCCCGTGAGCCATGGCCGCTGGGCCTGCGCATCCGGAGCCTGTGCTCCGCGACGGGAGAGGCCACAGCAGTGAGAGGCCCGCATACCGCAAAAAAAAAAAAAAAAAACAAAAACCTCCTCTTTTGCAGGTGAGGAAACCGGGGCCCACAGAGTATGAGCTGCCACTTCTCAAGTTCAGGTTTCCCTGGGGTATTGCCTGGGCTAATGAAATTACCTCACACCCCTTCTGTGCAACCCCCAGTTGAAATCTGGCCAATTACTTACACTCAGATCTCAGAATAATCTTTCCAAAGCTTGGATCTTGTCATTTATTCTTTAAAAATAATTTATTTAAAAACCAACTGTATTCCAAGCAATATTTTTCTAATCTATCATTCACAAACCCAAGGTAAATCTGACATGGATGTGTCTACAAGAAGCTCTTGGTCTTTAGAGGAGGTTGGTGCATAAACAGATAACTTCTTCAATGTATATTATGTGCACTATACAGGTGCACAGAAGAGGGCCCCTAACGCAGCAGGGCATGGGATGGGGTCAAAGAAGGCCAAGCATGAGCTTGGAGGATTAGTAGAATCAGCCAGGCAGCTGATAAGGTAGAGAAAAGGAGAATAAAGAAGAGAGGGCCTTGATGAATGAAACTGAAGAAGACACAGATAAATAGAAAGATACCCCATGTTCACGGAGTAGAAGAATTAATAATAAAATGTCCATACTATTCAAAATAATCTATAGATACAATGCAATTCCTATCAAGATTCCAATAGCACTTTTTACAGAAATAGAAAAAAAAAAAAACCTAAGATTTATATGGAACCATAAAAGACCCCTAACAGCCAAAGTAATCCTAGGAAGAAAAAGATGGAGGAATCAGGCTCCCTGACTTCTGACTATACTACAAAGCTATAGTAATCAAACAGTATGGTACTGGTCTAAAAACATACACATAGACCAATGGAACAGAACCAAGAACCCAGAAATAAACCCATGCATAAACAATGAACTAGTATTTGACAAAGGAGCCAAGAACACTCAATGGAGAAAAGACAGTCCCTTCAATTAATGGGAAAATTCGATGTTCACATGTAAAAGAATGAAACTGGACCCCAATCTTACACCACTCAGAAAAATTAACTTGAAATAAATTAAAGACTTAAATGTAAGATCTGAAACTGTGAAACTCCTAGAAGAAAACACAGGGAAAAAGCTCCTTGACACTGGCTTTGGCAGTGACTTTTATGGACATGACACCCAGAGCACAAGCAACAAAAGCAAAAATAAACAAGTGGAACCACATCAAACTAAAAAGCTTCTTCAGAGAAAAAAAAAATCAACAAAATGAAAGGGCAACCTATGGAATGGGAGAAAATATTTGCAAACCACATATCTGATAAAAGTTAATTTCCAAAATATATGAGAAACTCATACAACTCAATAGAAAAAACAAATAATCTAATTTAAAAATGGGCAAAGAACCTGAAGAGACATGTTTCCAAAGAAGATATTCAGAAAGTCAACAGGTATCAATACAATCAATCAGTATCACTAATCATGAGGGAAATGCAAATCAAAACTACAATGAGATATTACCTCACACCCATTAGAATGGCTATTACCAAAAGAATAAAAGGTAACAAAAGTTGGCAAGAATGTGGAGAAAAGGAAACCCTTGTACACTGTTGGTAGGGATGTAAATTGATGCAGCCATATGGAAAACAGTATGAAAGTTCCCTAAAAAAATTAAAAATAGAACTACCTTAAGATCCAGCAATTCCATTTGTGAGTATGCATCTGAAGAAAATGTAATTACCATCTCAAAGAGATATCTGCACCACTATGTTCATGGAAGCAGCATTTAAAATAGCCAAGACATGGAAACAATCTAAGTGTTTAATTATATATATAATATATTATAATATAATATAATAATATGATGTATACTATAAATACAATTATAATTATATATGTATTATTATTCAGCCATTAAAAAGAAGGATATACTGCCATTTGCAACAACAGGGATGAAACTTGAGAGCATTATGCTAAGTGAAATAAATCAGACAAAGACAGAGAAACTCTACTTGTATGTGGCATATAAAAACATAGATGCAAGAGGGAGGGGATATGGGGATATACGTATACGTATAGCTGATTCACTTTGTTATACAGCAGAAACTAACACACCATTGTAAAGCAATTATACTCCAATAAAGATGATAAAAAGAAAAAAAAAAAAAACCCAAAACCTTGGAACTCATAGAAACAGAGGACAAATTGGTGGTTGCCAGGGGCAAGGGGTTAGTGATGGGGGGAAACGGGTGAAGGCAGTCAAGGAGTATGAACTTCCAGTTATAAGATGAATAAGTTCTAGGGATGTAATGCATAGCATGGTGACTATAGTTACCAATACAGTATTGTATATTTTAAAGTTGCTAAGAGAGTAGATCTTGAAAGTTCTCACCACCAAAATAAAAAGATAGTACCTATGTGAGGTATTAACTAAGCTTATTGTGGTAATTATTCTGCAATAAATATACATATCAAATCATTACGTTGTACACCATAAACTTATACAATGTTATATGTCAATGATATCTCAATAAAGCTGGGGAAAATTTTTAAATAAAATAAAAAAGAATAGAGGGCTTTCTTGGCAGAGGGGAAAATATGCTGTGAGTAGAGACTCCAGATAATTCTGTGCTGTTCAGCGGGGCTTCTGTCATTCTATGTTGAAGGGTTTAAGGACCCAATCTGGAAGGCTTGGGTTGGAGATGTGTCTTGAAGCTTGGTTTATACATAAGCACACAGTTCTGATAAGTTTCCTACTGTATTATGTTTTCTTGGGCTTGCTGATGGGAAGAAGGGGCTAAAGCATCCTCCCTCTGCTGGCATTGCTGGAATCTGAAAGGGGAAGCAGAGAGTAAGAAATCCTCCGCCAGTTTATGGAATCTGGATGTCATGCCGCAATGGGCAGCAGGTGAAGGAATTTAAAGGGGAATGACATGATTGTATTTATGTCAGAGAATGATTACATGCGTGACTAATGCCACTCTTTGCCTCACAATCTTAAAGTGGCTTCCTTATGCCCAAAGAAGGAAGTGTAATCTCTTCTGCGTTGCAGGAAGAAACCCCAAGCGTAAAGGCCTGGAGATACCCGCATATTTGCTCTGTTCAAGAAACAGCAAGCGGACCCCAGTGGCTGAGGCAGAATCAGAGGTGGGACAGGACAGGGCACTGGAAAAAGACAGGGGATGAGATCAGAGAGATGAGCATTCTGAGCAGAGAAGCAACTTGATCTGACTTATTTTGAAAAAGAAAAAAAAAATCCCTCTGTTTGCTCTGATCCTGGATGCCATCACAAAATAATACACAATGATTGTTACTAGAACAAGGCTCTGCACCCAAAACATTCTGGGACACTGCTCTTCCCTCAGTGCCCATTCCTTTTTAAGCTTCACAAATTCTGACATCTATCACATACTTATCTTTGACTCAAGAGGAAAATGAAATCAGACACAGGACAGCCTCTTTCATCCCCTGGAGCCCCTGTGAACAGTGCTGGTGTGGATGGCACATTTTGAGAGCTGAGTGCAGAGGGCTGGTACCTAGTGAACTGGTGAAAGCCCTGGAGGCCACTGTTTAAAACACAATGACATACACACTACTATATATAACACAGATAACCAACAGGGACCTACTGTATAACACAGGGAACTCTACTCAGTATTCTGTAATAAACTATAAGGGAAAAGAATCTGAAAAAAAAAAGATATGTATGTATATATGGCTGAATCACTTTGCTGCACACAGGAAACTAACACATTATTGTAAATCAACTATACTTCAATTAAAAAAAACCCCATAATGACACAGGAGGGGAGCACGTAATAAGCCACCATCAGCTTGCAGTCAACATGGCAAAGTAGAAAAAGTCACAGAGCTTCTATTCAGAAAATCTGGCTTCTAGATGTGGCTATATCACTTTCCAGCTGAGTGACCTTGGGCAGTTCAACTGTCTGAGCCTCATTTTCTCAATGGAGGTGATTCCTGCCTCACCAGTTGAGGGGGAGATAAATGAGATCATGGACTAGATAAGAGTGAGACTTCATTGTCTTCTCAGCTGATTAGTCCCCTAGCAAGGTTTTGAAGCCAGAGAACTGCAGTGTCTTGAAGTGGAGACAGAGGTAGGAAAGAGTCTGGAGCAGCAAGTGTTGGGTGGCACAGGGCACTGGGCTTCAGTATAAGGAAGAAAACAGTGACATCATCATGAAAAAGACAGGTATTCCCATTCATCATACTTTTCACATTGGATATTTTGAATTTTGCAATAAAAAAGTGTTATAAACTCTGTGATTTGAGAGTCATCTTAAAACTCTTCCTTACAGATGAGGCTTCTTGGGAGGAACAAATCTTGGGAAAAGTTCACATGATGGGTTAGTCTCTAGGAAAGTGCTTTTGAAGGATCACAGGTTAAGCATGGCTCTGTGCGAATTCAGTTGGATAATTAAAGTGCAATATCCCATCTAGTTCCTCATCTTTGTGACCCTCTCATTCCCAAAGAGACCCCATCAGAGCCACATGCAAATTCAGATCCATTCTAAGCGTGATATCCATCCTGATCTCTAGTCAGGGGCAGTCTAAGAGGGCTCAATACCATGTCATAATAATCATTTTCCTGGTCTTATACTCACTGGGTATCCTACTTTCAGTAACTGAACACCTTGTTTCTATAATCAGATCTCTACTTTGCTCTAGGCATACCCTAATAACCAACTTTTTTTTAAAGCTATCATTTGTTGCACTCTTAGTGTGTTTCAGACATGTGCTAAGTGTTTTTTTTTTTTTTTTTCGGTACGCGGGCCTCTCACTGTTGTGGCCTCTCCCGTTGCGGAGCACAGGCTCCGGACGCGCAGGCTCAGCGGCCATGGCTCACGGGCCTAGCCGCTCCGCGGCATGTAGGATCTTCCCGGACCGGGGCACGAACCGGTGTCCCCTTCATCGGCAGGCGGACTCTCAACCACTGTGCCACCAGGGAAGCCCTGTTTTATTATTTTTAACACCACAATACCCTTACAAGGTAGGCACTATCTCATTTTTATAACTTTACAGAAGTTGGAGTTTAGAGAGATTAAATAACTTGGGCAGAGCCATGAGTTAGTAAAGGGCGGGGCCAGGATTTGGGTTGAGTTGTTTTTCTCCCGATCCTTAATCAGCAAGTTCTGGGTACTTGAACCTGGCTTCTGAATGCTGGCCCTGTGCATGGGTCCAGGTTGCTGCTGATTGGTCTTCCTTGGACTCCCTGACTGGCTGGAATAGCCACCAACCAAATACCACTCTCTGAACTTCTCTGACGAGCAGAAGCGCCTCTCCATCTCCATGGTAACAGATTCTGCCCACTACTCTCCTGCTTAGACTTCCTCCCACCCCCCTACACGGAATCAGCCAGCACCTGCCTCATCCTCGTAGCCCACCTCTAGTCTCAGATCTCAGTTTTTCTGTCCCATGACTTCCAACCATGTGATGTTGTTGGGCTACGTGACCTGGAAGTCTCCTAGGGGTAAAGGCTAGAGGTTTCATGAAGTAGAAACTAATAAAAATACTCATCTTCACCTTATTTCACATTCTAGATAAATAAAATAAACCTTGAGACCACGCACTTACCATTTTAAGAACTAAATCAGTGACCAAATTAGATTATGGTGAATTCATTTGGCTATATAAAAATTAAACATTAATGCAATATCACCAAATTGAAAGACTTCATTGCTAAGGAATACAAAAATATGCTTTCTTCCAAAGACCAAAACAAACAAACAAAACCAATAACAACAACAAAAACCCCTGAGATTAGGTAAAAGTCTTCAAATGTAATAATAGACTCTGAGCAATAGATTTCAAACAATTTTCAAGCAAGAAAACCACTGTTTTTGAAAGTATTTGGATCGTGATATATGAGATGAAACGGGAGCTTCTTTGACTGAATGGCAGTCTGCAGGCCAGACTTCCCCCGGGGTAGACCCTCTCTGCTGCATCACAGCTCAGGAAGCCCCTCGGCTTTACACCTCACCACACACACACACTCACACCACCCAGTCTCAGTGGGCTTGTTTCTTAGTGATTCTATGACTAGCTCCTGAAAGTATTTGGTTAAGTATCGACTGAGAGGACAGTGTTGCAAAAGCCATTGATGGTTTTGGTTTAGGTGCAGGTAACAACAGAAAAAGAAAAGCTCTGAATCATCTAGGATAAAGAGCCTCACTTATCAAGAGAGGGGTTTTTGGAAACAAAAATTCCTTTAGCATTCCTCTTGGTAACATCAAGTCTCCTGTCCCAAGAGGCTCGGCCAGCCTTAAGTTTGCTGACATGAGACACTTGGCTTTGAGTTTTGCCACCCTCCCCCGTGATCATAACCCAGTCTCCAGCCTCACTGCCTTAACCTTGACAAGCTCCTTGGCCTGACTTTGAATTGTACCAGACTCACTCCTATCACTCTGAAGTGGAAAACGCTGTAAAAATTATTTTTGGCAAACAATAAATTTTTCTGAATTTTATGCTGTTACCACGTTCTGTGAGCCTATCACGGTTTAAAAATGGGTCTTCCCTCCCCTCCAGTTACCACCTACCTGGAACTGAGAAATTTAAAAGACTGAAACAATTAATACAGTTTTAAAAGATCTGGGTGTATTGATTAGACTGATCATTTCCCACATATTAATCCATTTTGCAAGCTAAGCAGAGATATTACAGCAGAACTCAAATATCAGTAATTTCAATATCCTCTGGATGATGTTAATAATCTGGCTTATTTAGAATTTGGAAGAAAAAAAACTCTGTTATGTTACATCAGAAAAATTAAAGATAAGTAAATAACAGTAATTCAAATCTCATCTTCCTAAAAACACTTGATAAGACCCCTTGCTTATGTTCACCAGCCCCTGCGTGACTCTGACTTTTCTGCCCTGGATTAACAGCTTAGGTGGCATTAATTTATTAGTGATGACATTACCCAGCATTCAAAGTACACCCAAAACTTATTCATGACAATCAAATGCTAATACTTCCCTGATAGAGAGTCCTATATGATTTCTAGTCGCCCCCTTCTGCTTGGAAGCTGAAACTTATACATAGATATCGCACTTTTTTCCCTCTTGGCTTAGTTTGTAAAGTTTGTTTTATTAGGCCACCGACATAGGAAAAGGTACAATTCTTCTAAATAGTTGCATTTAAATGCATATATGAACATTTCGTTGTAGCTAGCGGGACTGGAAGTTCACAGAGAAGTTACCTATTAGATATATGGTCTGTTTCTATGTCCAAACTTAATGCTGAAATGTATTTTTTTTAAACCCCCTTAAAATTCACTGTGAGCTACTTATGCACAAGGGCCATGACACCGGCCTCCATACAATTATTTAAGACGTGATAAAGAGTGTTTTCTGTCTTTCTTATGCTTGGAAATAGATGTTATGACTGCTGAGTCAGAGCCAAAAAATATAATTTTGTGCCATAAAATACTACCTTTTCCTTTGGCTGTGGAAATTTATATGTACATATTTATGTCCTTATATAGATAAAAATCTTCATAAACAGAGTGGCCCATTTGAGATGAACTCTATTTAAAGCATGTCGTTACCGACTCTGATAATATTACCTCTGTGCTTTAAAAAATTCAGTACTTCCCCATAACTTACCAAATTAAAAACGAATACCCCAAACTGGCATTCAGGTCTCTCCACAGTGTTTAAAAATCTCTCCTGGATTTTCTCCTAATTCTTTTTTTTTTTTTTTTCTCCTAATTCTTTACCGTACAAACGCTTAACCTACTCAAATAAAACCAGATAGAGCTGCCACCATGTCCAAACCTTGGACTCTCTCTCAAGCTCTAGCACTATTTCCATTCGTCATAATCCCAGACATCCTTCATGGTGGTCATTGCCCATCTCCTCCTATATGTATAATATCTCCACCACTTGGACTTCCAGAGTTCATTAGAGCTTTCTGATGGTATTTGTTAGAACTCTGTTTAAATAAATCTCATGGATCGTCAAAAAATTATTACCATAATCTATTTACAAGAGATTGCATGGGCACATATGTTAAATTGTGATATCTGATAGCCCATACCCCAAAATGCAATGGGATAGTCTAAAAGGCAAGGACTTTATCCATCAGACTGATGTTGGACAACAGCAAGTGCACAAGAGCAAAGCATCAGCTTGATTTTTCCACCAAGGTGCTCGGGAATGAATGTCTATAAACCAGGGAAGAGAATACTCCAAAGACAATGATAGTCACCTTCCATTTAGATGCTATGCAAGGCTGCTTTACATGGACATTGAGCAAAGCCACAAAGGAAATTGGCTACAAACATACACTCTGTTCCAAATACTCCTTTCAACACCTACAGGTCCAGATTCAGAGACCATCTCAAGCACAGGCAAGAAGTATGAAGCCAAGGTCCTTTTCCTTACAATCAAATGCATTCAGATGTGTCTGCTTGCTTATGTGCTGGATTGAACTAGATGAAGCACCCATTAGTTCTGGATATATCATCAGAGAAGCTTGGGAAATAGCAAAAATTCTTAATGTTTAATGGTGGTGAAGGGGGATCCTCTCACCAGGCACCATATCAAAACCTACTTAAAAGCACTTTCCTAAACTACACATTTCCCCATATCACCAGACGCACCCCTGCCTTGGGGCCTAGGGGAGGTGGCTTTCATCTCCTCCACCTGCCCTCGTAGCCAAGGGAGCCAAGTATTCTAGGTGGAAGGAAGTCTAAAGTCATCTGATGTTCAAGAAAAAAAATGAGGGACTGAGTTAGGTGAAGCTAGCAAAGTTAAAAAACATGAGTGGAAAGAAGGCCAAAAATATCAAAGAGGCTAGCAGCAAAACAGCCATAGTTCATGAATCATAGCTCTGGTGTTAGTGAACTCTAACAGATTTTCATTTCTGGCTTCCAGAACACACCATATCCTTCAAGGGTCTTTAAAATGAGGTGGGTGAACTCTGATCTTTTTAAAGGGTAAATCATCCCTGTTCAATTAGTTTCTAATTCCAAGCCACTTCACGTAGCCTACTTTATTGCTCACTAGAGAGCTGTCCATGACCACATCCTGGAGTCCATGTGCCAGCCTCCTCTTCATCAGCTCAGACGGCAACCACATGGCACACAGGCTGCCGACCCCACCCAGCCTAGGCATCCAAGGAAGACGCAGCTAATCAATCATGACGACCTGTCATGCACACACCAAACAGGGTCTCAGATTGTGCTCCACGTAGCACTCTGAACAGCAGCTACCAGTTGATCAGAGTGAGTTCAAACCACTCTACCACCTCTGTGTTAAGGAAATCCCTTCAAATCACCTAGACTTGTCTGTTTGGGCTTCCAATACACAACTGCTTTCACCACTCTGTGCTCTTGATTCACAGAACTACAGCTTGCTCATAACCATAGCAAACCTTTGCCTGTTTGGCTTTTTCTTGATCTCATCCTCCAAACCTAGCTTACTGTTGACCATAGGAATTCACACTTTGATTTTTGTCATGAATTCTCAGTCTCCAAGCCATTGCATGCATCTGATCTTGAATTTTACCCAAGTGACTCCTGGCTTTAGTTTTTTCCCTGTTACTCAGCCCTACATCCATTCCCATCTTTTCATGAATGCCATTCAGGGTTAGAGGGAAATGTCCAAGTTCTTCCAGAAGAGTCCTGATTTTTGTTTGTCTGTTTGTTTGCTCCAGTATGCAGCTATACAAGAAAGTACCCTAGGGCCAGGTCCCTATTTAAGAAGTAAGATGGAAGTCAGTCATTGGAGATGGAGCCCAATATGACACAAAGACTGGCAAAGACAAGGCTCAATGAATTGCCTTGGGCCCCTTCTTTCTTCCCTTCTAGAATGCACCTGGAGAACCATTAAGCCTCCATGGATGGTATTAGCTCAGGAGCCTGCCACACTCCCTCCCACATGGGGTATGACCATGCCAGCCTTCTTAGCACCCAGCTCTCCAAAACAAAAGGTCAAGATTTTGATACACTACTGTTAAAAGGTCACTAAGTCCTGCTGGAGACTATAAAATAGGGTGGACTGTCCAGCTGAACTTAACAAATGGATCATCCCAACAGTGTTTCACACAATTTCAAAATTTATGTACAGATTAGTCCATGGCATTCAAAATGATGGGAACAATATAACTAAGCCAAAGAAGAAAAAAAGAAAGGCATCTTCTAAAGGTTTACAAAATTTCATAAACTTCAGAACTTTTTCAGAGCAAAAAGCTTCTAGCAAGAAGACTTCTCTGAATTGGAATTCCTTAGGTACCTCCCTTGGGCCACAGATTCCCCTGAACAACCTCCCAAATTTTTAGCTGCTGGCTCTAATAAACACACATACATGTCACCGATATCTCCCCCAAAGTGGGGTAGTTTGGGAGGGCTCTGAAAATCAGTGTGGAAAATTAAAGATGGCCACAAGGTATATGTTCTTTTTCTCAATGAAGAGACAATAGCTCTACCCATTGAATGAGAGCCATTAAAATTCAACAGCAATGACATTATGGAACTTCCAAAGCTGAGTCATAAAAAACTCTGCAGCTTCTATCTAGGTCTCTTGAAACACTCTCTCTCGAGACGTTCCCTCTGAGAATCTAGCCACCATACTATAGGAAGCCCATGCCACAAGGAGAAGCCATACGCAGACACTCAGGTTCACAGCCCCACCTGAGCCCCTAGGCAACAGCCAGCATCAACTGTCAGCCATGTGAGGGACCCATTTGACCTACTTCAGGTAACCACAGCCCTAGCCAACCTCTGAAGGCAACTGCAGAAGAGACCCCAAGAACCAACTATCCAGCCAAGCTCTTCCTAAATTCCAGTTCCACAAAATTATGAGCAAAACAATGTGGCTGTCGAGGTAGGGGAGGGATAGATTGGGAGTTTGGGATGAGCAGATGCAAACTATTATATATAGGATGGATAAACGACAAGGTCCTACTGTATAGCACAGGGAACTATATTCAATATCCTGTGATAAACTATAATGGAAAAGACTATGAAAAAGAATGTAGATATATATATAACTGAATCACTGTGCTGTACAGCAGAAATTAACACAAGATTGTAAATCAACTATACTTCAATAAAATAAATTTCTTTTAGAAAGTGGTTGTTTTAAGCCATTAAGTACTAAAGTGAGTTTTCACATACCCATATATAATTGGAGTAGAATTTGTTTCCAAAAGTGGGATTCTGTCTAAAAAATTTAAAATGTGTGACATTGGCTTTGGGACCAAGTGGCAGGCACTAGTTGTTAGGGCCTTGAGGAGATGGTTAGTGAAAGCTGGAAGGGCCTCAAGGAGATGAAAACTTGAAGGACAGAAAGGAAAATACATGGAAAGCTGGAGAAAAGGACAGCTGAATTAAATATGAGCAAAACAGTGAACAAACTATTGCCTATAGTAATATGGAAAATAGAAAAGAGAGTACCTAATAGTCTTGAGGATATGACTAACATTTCTGGGCAGAATGTTGAAAGTGCTATCTGGCTTTTTCTAGACATGTATAATAAAACACATCTAGAAACACACAGAGAGAGATGGATTAATGAAAAGATTATTCAACTTTTTTTTAGCAGAATTTAGATCCAGGATTTGCTGGGTTTCAAAAGAAACAGTTTCTCATCTCTAGTCGCTCTCAGAAAGGATTCTCAAAGTAAGAAAAGCTTAATTGCTTCAAGATAAAGATCAAATCTAGAGTCTTTGTTATGACCTCAGAAAGATTTAAGATGGTACTCTTAAATTTTCAGCTATACAAGGGCTTTCTAAAGTTCCACAGCAAGTGTCATAGACCCTCTCTGTTAAACAACAGAACTCCTAAGCATCTTAAGTGTTATTCTATAGCAGCCTCACACAGGACTCAAGACAGCGAAGGATGTATCTTGAAGAGATGTGTACGTGAGGCTTTTGACTGATAGAGTAATGCCAATAAGTCATGAGAAACCCGTATGTTTCAAGAGAATTGTATTGGTAGAAGGGCTGCCAGATGAGACTAAAATGGACAGAGACAATAGAAAATGAAAAGAGGCCTTTAGATTCCCAACCTTTTATAAGCAGGAAACAGGCTGAGAAAGCTACTCACTTGCAAGCATGGGCCTTTTTTTTTTTTTTTTTTTTTAAGGAACACTGATTCAAAGGTGGAACCAAGACATTAAAGGGTAGAGGCAAAAGCCTGAGAATCATTCTGAGGCAGCAAGACTGGACCCTTATCAAGAAACTGGCAACACGGGACCAGCTCAATTTCAGAATTGCTATGGATCAGTGACTACTACATGCCCCAATTCCTCCTCCCCCTTTTAAAATGGGAGTGTTTATAGCAGTTATCTGATCCCTGTATACACTATATATTGAGTGGGGGGTGCAGGTGGAGCAGAAACTTATCTTTTTAGCTCACAGGCCTTCAGATTAAGAGAAACCATTTTCAAAGGACTGCCCTCCAGGGAGCTGCATCCACCTGTGGACCTGATTTACCTGACAAAATCTGACCTTAAAACCAAAGCTATAATGGAAAGAGACTTTGGAGGCCTTGGGAGGGAATGAGAGTGTTTTTTATTTGGGAAGAATACGATTAATTTGTTACCAAATGGCAAACTGTTGTTGATTATGGATGCCTGGAAATCCTTTGCTATTCCTCCCTTTAAGAATTTGGACTGGGAGAGAGTTCCCTGGTGGTCTAATGGTTAGGATTTGGTGCTTTCACCACCATGGCCCAGGTTCAATCCCTAGTTGGGTAACCGAGATCCCGCAAGCCAGGAAAAACAAAACAAAACAAAAACCTACAATTAGAAAAAAAAAAAAGAATTTGGACTGGGAGAGAGTGGAACCTCTAACACTAGTTAAAGATAAGACCCACCACACAGATAAGGAATCTTTCCTTGCACTACATTACAAAAAGTAAAAATTATTAAACTTTGAAGTTTCCTGCTAATCTGACATATGAAAATATAAATAAGTGCTAGGTAGAAAAAAATAGCCAAGAAGAACTAAGAAAAAAATAACAAATATCCCCCTGACCTGGATGCAATACTAACCTGTCAGCCAGAAAGATCTTATACTTTTGCTACATGAAAGTTTGGGCAAAGCTAAAAAAAAAAATTAGTCCTTCCAGATTATAGCTATACTCTTACTTTATCAGGGTGAGAAAATTTAACTTTACTGAAACATGAGGTGCTTTTTCATTTCACAAGATGATATGTGATCAATTTACTGGCACAGACTAATGTCTTAGAATTCATTCTGACTATAACTCACTGGACCCAAATTCAATTCATCTACAACATTTCAAGAACACTGTTATTCCATAGAATGGGGTGTCACTCGTGCATGGAGGTCTAAAAGGTTTTACAGTTAACTGCATCATCTCTTCTCCAGGGAGACGTGTTGCATGTGAGGAAGTGAGGAAGTGGGTAGTCACTCCATGCTGCTGAATGAGAGGGTCCCTTTGTGTGTCATTGTGAGCCTTCTCTTAGCTTTTAGGGGAAATACGGCTGGGCATTGTTCATACTGATGTAAAATTCTCCACTTGGGAGAAGAAAGTTTCAGTGCAGCATTTTTAAGTATTTACTCTTCTTTTTTTTGGCTGCAGTGGGTCTTCATTGCTGCGCATGGGCTTTCTCTAGTTGCAGTGAGCAGGGGCTACCCTTCGTTGTGGTGCGCGGGCTTCTCATTTTGGTGGCTTCTCTCGTTGCGGAGCACGGGCTTTACACACCTGAGCTCAGCGCTTGTGGCGTGTGAGCTCAGTAGTTGTGGCTCGTGGGCTCTAGAGCGCAGGCTCAGTAGCTGTGGCACATGGGCTTAGTTGCTCCGCGGCATGTGGGATCTTCCTGGACCAGAAATTGAACCCATGTCCCCTGCATTGGCAGGCGGATTCTCAACCACTGCGCCACCAGGGAAGTCCCTAAGTATTTACTTTTCTGTCTCCTGTACCAGACTGAATAACTTGAGGGAAATGTATTTATCTTTCTTCTTTGGGCCTCCAGAGTAGAGCACAGTGCATGTCATGTGGCTGGTATTCAATAAGTGTCCGTTGAGATGAAAAGAGTCCCATCCATGCATGTTCCAGAACAGCTCCTCCCTACCTGCCCCCACCACCTCGTTGTGGCCTGATAGGAAGTCAGATTCTACAAACTCTCACCTACAGGGCCCCACAGGTTCTATAAGCCCCATAACCTCTCTGTTGCATCTCCTACACTCGTCTTCTTGTTCATTGTGCTCCAGCTCCACTGTCCAATTTGCTCAAACATGGCAGGCATGTTCCTTCTACCAGTCCTCTGTGTCTCCCATTCCCTCTGCCTGAAATGCTCTTTTCACAGATTTCTGCAAGACTGGCTTCCTCATTTCCTTTAGGCCTGCCCTCAAAAGTCACTTTCTCATGGATGCCTTCCTTGTCCACCTGATCTAAGTTTCACCCTCCCAAACGTTTTATATCCCCTTCCTTTCCTTCTTTTCTTCATAGCAACTATCATCTTATAGCCTATGTATTTACCTACTTATATTGTTCACTCTCTCTCCACTAGAATTTAAGTTCCATGAGCCCAGGGACTTTTGTCTGTTCCATTTACTACCTAGCACCCCGAACAGTCTCTGAAATTTGATAGCATCTCAGTGTAAATTGATGAATAAATGAATGAATAAATGCATTTAGAGCAGGCTGACTTCCAGTGCAGAGGCTATTTCTCAGCAGTAATTTTTGGTATAAGTGGGTACAGAGAGGAGGGAAGATTGAATAAAAGATTTATTAAGTGTGTGTTTTTTTCAAAGATCCTGGTCCCTACTCAGCCTGTTAAAATGTCTGGATTCTATGTAGGTGCTATAGATAAAATAGATTAAGATAGGCACTTTTGCATTTTATGGATATATGTATCTTAATTATCTTGAGAGGAATGTATAAAGCCATCACCACGGATAACAGTGATCGCTGGCAGGTCCTAACTCTGGCTGTCATCTCACTGGCAAGTTCCCAAATAGAGTATAATGATTTGCTACTAATTCAAACCAAACTAATAACAATCCATGATTTGCCTGATGTGTTTAAAGAAGTGAGATGGCTTCCATAGGATCTGTTAAACTTACTGACAATATTTAATCAAAAAGCTAAATGTTTTGACCCTAATGATGCTTACTTGAAATATGACATGGTAATAGAGAGGATGAATATCATATTTTACAAACTTAGGGGGAAAGCAATTCCCCATAATCCCTTAGTATTTTAACAGCCAAACTGTCAGAATGTTCTCATTAAAGTCTAACAAAGATATTTTCTGTTATAATTTTGATACCATTAATGAAACACAGAAAATTCAAGGAGTCAGTCGTCATGTTACTGAGAATGTGACAAGCAAGTTAGAGATTTTTCTAATTTGCAAAGACAATGCAGGATAGTTATGGTTCTGCTTTTCTCCCCACATCCTTGCTGCTTTACTTCCTCTTTGAATCTCTTTCCCATTGGTGTTTCGGCTGTCTCTCTCTCACCCTACCTACATCAGCCCACTGGGTTGGTGGTAAGTACGGAATTAGCAAGAATCTCGAGTACTAGATGGTTGTAGATAAATTAAAAAACTTGGAGTCTTACAAATAGGATATGCAGTTACTGAATAATCCTGGGCAAATCAATCAATTTCATTAAGCTTCAATTTTCTTATCTATAAAATTGGGACTTCAAGAATGCTTAACTGGGACTCTGTGCTTCCAATGTGGGGGGCACGGGTTCAATCTCTGGCGGGGGAACTAGGAACCCGCATGCCACGCGGTGTGGCCAAAAAAAAAATACTTAACTCATAGAGCATTTAAAGTACTTTAAATGCCATCTTGATGATAGTTATTAATATAAATAATAGCAGATAGAGGGAAATTCATCATATAGGTTAAAAATACTGGCTTTGCAGTTTGTCATAAGTGGGTTCAAGTCCTGGTTCTGGTACTAAACAGCTTTGAAACCGCGAAATGCTACCTCACCTCTCTGAGTCTCAGTTTAGTTATATGTAAGATGGAGATAACAATACTTCCTGGAATTTTGTGAGAATTAAATGAAGTTAAATGATTAAAAATTAAATGAGATTAAATAAAGTTCCTGTGACAGAGTAAGTGCTCAATAAACAGCTGATATTATTAAAATGGTTAATAAACCCATTTCTAGGTCCAGTCTGGTGAATTTTCTTTGGCTTTCTCTTCACTGAACTAAATCTTCCTGAGGTCTTTAACCTTCACTAAATGACACCAACTTCACTGGAATATTTTTTGATACTCATAATAATTTTAGAGAGTATTTATAGAAATCAGTCTCTGAAACAATTCAGTTTAAAAGGTCAAGTAGATGATATGTATTTAATATTTCACCAAAAAGTTCAAAATTCTTTTCATTTCACCAAAAGTTGCACTGACCTTGCTTTCACAAATCTACCTTTGTCTCTATAAAGTCCATGTCTTCAGCATCTTCCTACTGTAACAACAATAAGCAAGAAATTATTTAGTACTTACTATGTGCCAGACCCCCTTCAAAGCATTTTACTGATATTAATGGTTTTAATTCTCCCAAAAACCCAATGCAATGAGTATATAACTAACCTCATCCTAAATGTGGGGAAACTGAGAAACAAAGAGTTATATTACTGGACCAAGGTTATACCACTAGTAAATGGCTTAAGGAAGAAATGAACCCAGGAAGTCTGACTCTGGATCCTGGACTCTGAATCACGCTATTAAACTTCTTAGTGAAAATACTGACCGTTCTAAGAATCTGCATTCAGCTTGGCCATCTCTGTGGCCTGAAGTTACTGGATAACTGCCAGATCTACACTTTGTACTATAGAGACTTGGCCTCAGAGTCCGTAGTTATATTTAGTCATGCTTGCCATGGCCAGTCATTAAAATCAATATGATTGGGCCATCAGTCACATGATACTCAATTCCTATTCTCGTCATTAAGATCTGCAAGAAGAAACTGTAAGTTCATTCAAGCCAACCACTCTCCCCTCGGCTCACATTAGATAAGGATGATACCATCTTCCAAAAGAAGAGAAGGAATCACACAAAAATGCATGCAAAGGGGAAAAAATACACTTTGGCCTCAATAATCTGCATATGTCATGGGGTAGGATAGGCATGGGACTTTAAATATGTAGATTTCCAATAAAATAATAAGGGATGATTTCTTCAATTTCAAGATTACAGTAGAAAAAATCTCATCCCAGTCTGGGTTAATGAAACTAAAAGCACCATTCATTACTGTGTACAAACTGAGTCCAACGAATTTTAAGGGGCCCATACCCTAAACACTTCATAGGGAATTTAAAGACTTAGCTTTGTTTCACCATAGATAGAGGCTGTTTGTGTGGTTAGGACTAAATTCAGCAGATTCGAAGTATTGTTCTGTCACTCTGACTCCAAGAAACCGTGAATGTGCTTCAGATCCATGCTGTGAAAATAGCCCAGCAACGGACCATGTACATGTCTGAATCCCTCTCTAGATCTGCCCTAATGACTGAATGCTAACCTCCAAAATAAAATGAAAAGAAAGACAGTGAAAAAAGAAATAGGCCTGGTTACATTTCTTTTGTATCTGCCAACCCTCTTTCTGTAGATTCATTCTAATTTCATTTAGTCCTGCAACATAAAAAATCGTTCATTTTTAGAGTATGATCTCTGTGTTGTTCTTGTAGCTTGACTGGTATTGATTTACTTAGGAGAGAATGTCCCTGAGTAAACATTATATGGTTTTAAAAATAAGAGAAGCAGTATTTGAAACAAAGGTTAGGTTGGAAAGTAGCTGTAAACTTAAGGCTTAATTACATTATGTGTCATAATTTAACTTCTTAGCCAGGGATTCAAAACACTACAGCTGAGCCCCAGCTTGTCTTTCCAGTGTTTTCTTGCCCCTATTACTGGTGTGAGAGAAACTGTGTGGGCTTTGGGGTCAGTTAGATCATTTATTCACAAAGACGTACTGGGAAAATATTAAGTGCAAATTACAGTAGTAGGTATTGAGGATACAAGAATGAATAAGATGAAGATGAGGGAGAATAAGGAGGAGAAGGAGGAGAAGAAGGAGGAGAAAGAAGAAGAAGAAGAAGAAGAAGAAGAAGAAGAAGATGATGATGAAGAAGGAGAAAAAGTAGAAGAAGGAGGAGAATGGGAAGAAGGAGAAGGAGAAGGAGGAGAAGGAGGAGGAGAAGAAGAAGAAGAAGAAGAAGGAGAAGAAGAAGAAGAGGGGGAACAGGGGAAGGAGGGGGAGGGGAGAGGAAGGGGAGGAGGAGGAGAAGGAGAAGAAGAAGAAGGTGGTGGAGGGAAGGGGAGGGGAGGGCGAGGAGGAGGAGGAGGGGGAGGAAAGAGTATATGCTGTTCCGTCCCTTTGAGAAGCTCACAGTCTAATAAAGAGAAACACAAACAAAGGTAATTATAATACAGTATATGTGAAGCAACAGACATATGCTTAACATCCAGTGAAATGATTCCTTCTAGATATTCCCCAAGGCAGTTCACATTCAAACTCTCTCCAAACTAGTTTTCTTCTAGGTAAGTGTTCCTTATCTCCACGACTAGCTTTATCCTCCATCCAAGAATATGGGAACCTTCCTTGATACCTCCTTCTCCCTCAGCTACCATCTTTAATCCTAAATATAACTTATTCATCACCATTATCACAACCCTAATTCAATATGCAGGTACCTCTAGCCTGAACCAACAAATCTAGCATCATCTACTCTGCTAACCATCAAACTCACCCTTCTCACAGCGGCCAGAATGAATTCTTTAAAAAAATTAAACTGATTATATCTGCTCTATCTCATTTTAAATGGCTTTCCACTCCTCTTAGAACAAAGAGAAACCTCCGTTAACAGGTTTATGAAGTTCTTCAGAGTCTTGCCCCTCCTTCCTTCTCCTGTCTCATCCTGTTCCTCATTTCTTAAAACAATGCCCTCACTGAACCTGGTCTTTATTCAATCCCTTCATATATCCTGATGGGGTTTGGGATGTGTGACCCCAAAATATGGCACCCTGGCATATTGAATATTTTAAGCTGAAGGAGTTTGAGAATATAGCAGAAGCAGAAAGGTCCCTCTGACCTCCCCCATCCTCTCCCCTGAAGCAAGTCTTCCTCATGTGAGAGGTTCCTTCTCTATACCCAGAGGGTAGGAACGTTCTTGTCTCCAAGATGGAGGGACACCAAGAAGAACCCAAAGGAAATGCTCCTTGCTAAGTTTCCCCCAGTTTACTCACTTAGCTCACACTTTTTGCCCTCTCATACCTTCCCACGACTTTACACTCTTCAGCAAACCCAGCACAGAACCATTCAGGTCAAACCATATCTTTGGGTCTTCATTTCCTTATGAAGGTTCCCATGTCACATAAAAGTTAGATTAAATAAGTGTGTTTGCTTTTCTCCTGTTAATCTGTCTTTGTTTAATTTTCAGATCCATCCAGGGACCCTAAGAGTGTCGAGGGAAATGTTTTCCTCTTCTACAATCCCAAATTTCCTCCTAACCTAAAGTTTTGATACACACCGTTACCTCTGCCTACAAGTCATTTTTCTCACCTGGTTATTTCATCTTTTATATTTCACTTAAGCATACTTCCTGGGTGAAAGTCTCTTCTCTACTCCCTTGCTGGGTCAAATTCTCCTACGATGGGCTGATCATCACACTCATTTTCCTTCTTCATAGCATTTGTCACAGTTGTAATTTTGCATTTGTTTGTGGGAATATTCGATTGACGTCCAACTCTGCCATTAGTCTGTAAGCTCCACAAGGGCAGGAACCATATCTACTTCTGCTCTTCACATCCAGTGATTAATACAATGAGGCTAAAATGGACAGATATTCAATAGAATTCATGGAATAAATGAAACACAATAAGGAAAGAGTGGAGAAGTGTTAGGATAATGTCACAGAAGAGGTGTCAGCTGTGTTGGGTCTTGAAAAATAGACAGAAGGAACACATGAGCAGAGAGACAAAGAAATGAAACAATCTGGCATCACTCAGTATAACTGAAGCTGTGGGGGTGATCTGTTTGGGGGAGGAGAATAGTAAAAGGTCAGAAATGAGGGTGGAGAGATTCAGCGACTAAACCACAGAGGGCCTTTTGTGCGCTGCAAAGCAGTTTGGACTTCTGCCATGGGAAATCACTGAAGGGTCATAAAAAGGGAGTAAAATGATCATCATATTTGCATTTTCGAAAAATCACTCTCATGGTAGTGTGAAGGATGTCCTTGATAGGTTGCTGTTGGGGACAGGGTGACCAGTTAGGAAGCCATTCTGCAAGTCTACGTGAGAGATGCTGAAGGCACAGAGCAAGACAGTAGCAGGGGATCAAGTGGAGTGGGCAGTTTCAAAAGATATTTAAGAGATGAAAATGACTGGCAATGGAGAGTAAGGTGAAAGAACAAGTCAGAATATATCACCCTGGTCTCTGGGCATCTGGGAGGGGGGCGTGGTCATTAACCACGTGAGGGAATACAAGATACAAAGTCAATTTGGATAGATGGCTGAGTGTGTTTCTAAACCCAGTGGGATTTAATATCTGAGAGGCTAGTGCCAGAACAATGGGTATCCTTCAAAGTCCTCCTCCTCCTCTTTCATCTAATACTGTTTCAGCTGAGCACATAGCCACCTACTAGTGACCACAATGCCCAGGCTCCCTATATCCATGTGACTAAGTTTTTGATAGTAGAAGAGGAACCAAAGTGTGCAATCTCTGTCATTTGCTTAAAAAAAAAATTGTTGCATTTCTTCTTGGATAACCAGGAGGTGGGTTAGCTTTAACTATGCCAAAGGGACAACCCCTTAAAGGATGGCAGGAAAACACTATGGAAAGAACAAAAGGGTGAGTGAAGCAGATAGGCCAGACAAGCATTCCACTCCAACCACTTATTCTAGGGGGGAAAAACCTACTTACTTAATCCATTGTATCCTGGAGCCTTATTTAAAAGAGCTTACTTTATGGCCTGAATAACAGACTTTCAAGTAGGGAAATCTGGTAGGCAACTACCTACTGGATAGTCTGGACATCCCCAAAGAGGTCTGGACCAACAATGGAGAACTGATACCTACTAGCATGTAGACATTAGTTAAAACCATGGGAATAGAATAAGAGAACATTCTGAAGATGGACTTGGGTTTGCATCCAGGCCCCACTTGTTATTTTTTAAGTGATTTTGAGTCAGTTACATCTATGAGCCTGTATTATATAAGCCTGTAATAATACTTGTATTAATTAAGGTAACCCTAGCTGCTATAACAATAAATCTCTACATCTCAGTAGCTTATTTATTTATTCAAAGAAATTTACTTCCCATTTATGTCAAGTCCAGTTGCATGCTGACTAGGACCCAGGCTCCTCCATCTAGTGACTCTTTCTCCTGTAGGATCTTGAAGTCCTTTGTTTACAGCCTTTCTCCTTCTATAGTCCATGGTGGAAAGGGCACACATGCTCCTAACCACGTTAGCCAGGAAGGTACATAAACATTTCATTGTTGAGAACAAGCATTTGGCCCCAACAAAGGTAAAGGGGCCTAGGAAATATGGTACCCGCCTTGGCAGTTGCGCCCCAGCAGAAATGCTACACAATGGAAAGGGTACCGGAATCTTGGTGAACAGCAACCTTGAAAGTAATGTCTTTGGCTTATTGCAAGGATGAAAAGTGAAAATGGATGGATAGTACACCTGACAGTATATCATGGCTAAAGGGCCCTCAATAATGTTAAGTCCTACCTTTTTCTCTGTTGGTTTCCCCTCTTCTTCCATTCCCACATACACTTCTTCTGTGTCCCAAACAGGCCTTATATATTCCCACTTCTGTGTCTTTATTCACATTCTTGCCTTATATATAAAACCGTACGCCCATTTCTTCCCTTTGCTGCTCCGCCAAAGCCACCTCTACCTATTTTTACAGACCAATCTCACAGCAATCTCCTGCAGTCAGTTGCTCCTAATTCTTCATGGCCAGATTAAACTCCTTTGAACCACCATCACCATGCTTAAAACTCTTCCTGTAGCACTTACCAGACAGCTGTATGATATCATAACAATATATGTTTTTACCCTTCCTGACTACCTCCCAGCCTAAGCTGTAACCTCCCTGAAGACAGCAACTGCATTTAACTCCTCTAGTTCAAAGTGACTAAAAGAGTAAACTGAATTTAGACTTTGAATTCGAGAGACCAACACTTAGAGATCTGATATCCCCTCACAAAGAATGAAAAGGTGAATATTTATTTAGGCAACTCTAGAAAGGGGGGGACAAAAGCAGTTTGTCTTAAGTATTTATATATGCAGGTGATGACTACTTGAATTATTGGGAAACTGCTCCATTTCTTTATTTTATTTTGTATATCCATGAAGAAGCATATGGTAAGATCTGCCTTTGAATTAAGCATGTACTTAACAAACAATAAAGCAACATATCTTTAAATATTATGATAACTAAGAAAAACAAACAATTCTGAAGAGGCTTCTTTAAGAACTCTCCCCATTCATGAATTGAGGTGGTGATGTAGCAATTCTCTGGGTAATTTGATAAATGTCAACAACCAAACTATTTAAATCCACCCACCAGGTGAACTCACCACTGTGAGTTATCTGAGCCAAGTCACTTTGTTCTTTTTGCATAGAGTTACTGCCTGAGAAAAAGAAGAACAAGGAAAAAAAAAAAAAAAAACCTGGAGTCATTGGACTTAGGCAGCCTGCTGAAAATGCCTATATTTTCCGTTTCCCAACAACTATCCTGGTATAAGCAGGCAATGCATAGAAAGGAAGTATTTTCCAGCAAATAATCTAATTACATGCACCTAGTCAAAGGCCAGGTGCACCTCCAGTAATATCCAGTTTTCCACATAGGGAGACTGGCAAGTGGTTGCCATTAATGGTACTCTTCCTGCACCCAATGCTCCAAGGTGGACTCAGAATCTCTGGAAGGTGAGGAAACAGTTCTTCTGCCTTCACCACTCTCCAGTTGAGAGACCAGAGACACGTCCAGGGATCCACTCCATGTTCAAATTCACACCTGACCCACCTCTGAAGACAGCCCAAAGCTGATCTATATCCCTGGACACTAGGTCTTTGGCCGAAGTCTGCCCATTGCTCATCCCACTGCTCACTAGGCTATCAGAACAATACTACCCTGGGGGCTGGGGCTGCAGTGGGGGTCCACTTTTATAATATCCCCCCTTCTCTACCAGTGCCACAGATTTGAGCCTTCCAGGGCACAGGATCTCACTGGAATGTGTAAGGACAGTGTGATCCAAATGGTGTTCTGTAGAGTACTAGACGTAGGAGGTGACCTTCACCCAAAGGATGCTACAATACATCTAGAAGATATCACATACAATAATCCTCTCTCAGATATTTACAGCACATATTAGGTATGTTGAAGGCTCTGAAATGTACCTGTCCAAAGAAATCTGTTAAACCCATTATTTCACAAATATTTCTACTAAGAAACTTTTGGGGCAAAACATCTGTTAACGTCTTTCCTCAATAGACTGGGTTCCGGGAGGTCAGTGTTCCTTCACTGTTGGTCATCACGTACTTCACATGGTATTTGACATTTTAATAAGTATTTGCTGAATTAATGAATATCCCGTGGAAGCAGGGTCCTACAGAGCATGCTTTATAAAATGATGTGATAAAAAAATCCCACTTCTATGGAATATTTCAAATAAGAACAACTTCCCCGAGTGGGAAGATCTCTTTGAATCTCTTATTTAAATCTCAATTTGTGAGGTAACTATTAAGAGTACACTGGCGGGCTTCCCTGGTGGCGCAGTGGTTGAGATTTCCCCTGCCGATGCAGGGGACACAGGTTCGTGCCCCGGTCCGGGAAGATCCCACATGCGTATCTTGGTATCAGAAGCCTGGGTTTGAGGCCCAAATCTGTACCCTCACTATCTGTGTGGTCATGGGCAGTCACCTCTCACTTTCCTCCCTATGGGATTCACAATATTTCTCTGAACTCATCTACCTCGCTACTTTCCCACCCACCTCATAGCATTAAAAGCCAGCCAGTAGTCAACACACACTGTGTGCTGAATCAGCAAGTTCACCATAATTCTATAGTATTCAACAAACTAATCACAGGAAGTGTTCAACACATAAGATGTTTCTGCTGATTATTTAAAAACAGATAAAACAGGGCTGGACCAATGGTACTGAGTGCATCCATGTCAAGCCACCCGACAGACTTCCACAAACATTTGACTCAGGCTTATGGACCCAATATTGGCCAAATCATGGTGAAAGCCCAGCTACGTGACACTGAACACAATGCACTGAATGTTAAAATACTTCCTCTGCTTGGTACCAGACCTCTGAAAAGCAGACTCTTCACTCTTAAGTTGGCAAACAGCTAGAGTTAACTCTTTGGTTGGCATCTACACATTTACAAGAGGAAAGTTCTTGCTTACCAAGTACCCTCATTAATAATAATTAGGGCTTCCCTGGTGGCGCAGTGGTTGAGAGTCCGCCTGCCGATGCAGGGGACGCGGGTTCATGCCCCAGTCCGGGAGGATCCTGCATGCCACGGAGCGGCTGGGCCGGTGAGCCATGGCCGCTGAGCCTGCGTGTCCGGAGCCTGTGCTCCGCAACGGGAGAGGCCACAACAGTGGGAGGCCCGCATACCGCAAAAAAATAAAAATAAAAAAAAAATAATAATTAACCATGTTCAAAAATTAAGATGCAATGGAATATATATAATGATAATACAGTATTCGGCATCTTTAATTCTCTCTCCATTCAGAAGATTCTTCTGGAGCCTGTAGCATTCGCGGTAATCGCTATGAACACTCCTCCATCACACTGCATGAACCAGTCTTTTGAAACCACAAGACAGAGGGTTGATTGTTTCCCAACTTTGTGGCATATTCTGAAGCCTGCTTTTTGGAATAGATCTGATATTGCTTGTTATTTACCTTCTGTGTCTAAAATAATGAAACAAACTCTTTCCTGACTGAAAGATATCTGCCTAAAAGACTAATGATTAAAGATTTCCAATTGGTGGTAAAAAATTTTTTCCTGTATGTTAATTTATATTATTCTGTGTGTGTTGGTTTTTGTTGCCTTTCTGATTTTAAACTTGTAAATTTTAAAAGCGCTTGTTCCTCACCTCAGGTACTCAGTGGGTACCCAACCAATCTCTCTCGCTCATTGATCTGCAGTTAATGATAGCAGCAAGAGAACTTTGCAAAACCAAATTCATGCCATGATGTTTATTTTCTATATTTATTATTGCCTTCCTGCTTACTATTTTGATTGTGATCTATTTTCCTTGCCTGGGGCTCATGTTAGCAGTAACAAGTGTGATTGATTATAGGACTCACGCAAGTAAACAAGTGAATGAATCAAACGAAGTCGGGTGACCCCATCAAAAGATGGCAGGGACCACTGGACCCCTGCTGATTGTTGCCAGGAGAGAATGCTGTATTGCAGCCCCAGCATTCCTAAACATTCCAGTGTTTCAAGAGAAGTCTGGCAAATAAGAGATACTCAGTAAACATTGATTAAATCCATTAATACAGAGACTCCAATTTTCATCTGAAATCTCAAGATTTTAAATGTAACCAGCAGGATGGAGTCGTAAGAACACGGACTCTGGAGCCAGACTACCTGGGTTCAAAAATCTAACTCTGCCACTTATCAGCTATATGATCTTGGGCAAGTTATATAAAATCTCCACGCTTCACTTTTCTCACCTATAAAATGAGGGGAAATCGTACCTACCTCATAGGGTTGTTTGCGGACTTAATTTTTTAACATTTATTAAATCTTAAGGCAATATCTGGTACGTTGTATGTGCTACACAAACAAGGAAACACACTAGAACTTCAAAATGCCTTATTTTCGCAGGTATTATTCCCTTTTTCCCCACCATAACTGGGGGATGAAGGTGTTACCCTGCAGAGAAGGAAACTGAGTTTCCCTCAAGATCTTTCAGAGCTGTTCAGGATGACAGCCATGCATGTGGATCATGCAAGAACTCCATGCGTGGACACTTAGAAAGAGTCCAGTGGTTTGCCCAATATGATATTCCATAAAATGACAGATGTCAGAATCCAGTCCAAGATTTCCAGTGAACAGAATCAGAGATGTGTCCATCGGTGTTCACCATAAGCTTTCTTCCTCAATAACTAAATAAGGAAATTAAATGAAGAGCTGGTTCAAACCACTGTTTTTTTTTTAAACCCATAAATTAATTACCTAAAAACAGCCAAATTGAGAGAATCGGCAAAGCCTCAACACTCAATAATGTCAATTTCTATTCTTCCTCTTTCATTCATTTTTGTTTTTAACATGTTTTGCAATAATTTAGTTTCTCTTCTCTCTGACTCCAAGACCTTTCTCCAAGGAATTTTACAAGTATATCACCTGACTACACAGCCTGTGTGTGGCTGTGTGTTAAAAACTGCTAGGTTAGAAACACCATGGCAACCTTTTCTTTGATTTTCCTGGTTGTTGTTGGTTTAAAGCAGATCCTGAATGTTATTTAAACAGGGGAGACTATTTGAAATTTCTTGGTAGATGAATTTGATAATGATAATTAAAAAAAAAAAACTACTGTCATCTTGAGATAAAAGATCTCATTCAGCAGGTCCTGAATAACACAGGACTTCTTTGAAGAAAAAGGTCAATGTAGCCATAGCTGTTGCCTTTTCTTGTACAACAGCGGTAACTTTACACACTCCCTGATAATCTACATTTGATAAAGTTGCTCTCTCGCATTACAGAAGAGTTTTCTCTTTTTTTAGGGTTTAGCATTTAAAATTTTTATTTTGTCTTGTGTTTAATCTGAGTTTTATCATGAGTGAGGAATGTACCTATTTTTAAAAATAACTTCTATTAAATTGGACTTTATCAGAATTAAAAACTTTTATGAATTGTAGGGCAAACCAAGCAGGTGAAAAACAACCCAGAGAAAGGGAGAAGATATAAATATTTGCAAATCGTATATCTGCTAAAGATCTATTACCCAGAATACATAAAAACTCTTACAATTCAACAACAAAAAGACAAACAACCAATTTCAAAGGAGGCAAAGACAGTGAATAGACATTTCTCCAAAGAAGATATTCAAATGGCCAACAAGCACATGAAAAGGCACTCAGCACCATTAGTCATTAGGGAAATGCAAATCAAAACCACAGTGAGATACCACTTACACCCACTAGGATGGCTTTAATTTTTTTTAATAAAATAAATAAATATTTAAATAAAAAAATAAATATTAAAAAAATACTTAAATTAAATAAATGTTGACAAAGATGTGGAGAAGTTGGACCTCTCAGACATTTTTGGTAGGACTATAAAATTGTGCAGCCACTGTGGAAAGCAGTATGGTGATTGCTCAAAAAGTTAAACGCAGAGTTAGGAAACGACCGAGCAAAGATCTGAAAACATAGGTTCAAACAAATTTTGTAATGAATGTTCACAGAGCATTATTCATAATAGCCGAAAGGTGGAAACAACCCAAATGTCCATTAACACAATGTGGTATGTCCATAAAATCAAATATTATTCAGCCATAAAGAAGAATGAAGTATTAACACATGCTACAACAGGGACGAACCTTGAAAATACTGTTAAGTGAAAGAAGTCAGACACAAAAGGCCAACTGTTAAATGATTTCAGGTATAAAATGTGCAGAACAGGCAGATCCATAGAGACAGAATGCAGATTAGTGGTTGCCAAAGGTGGAGGTGGGAGAGGGAGAGATTGCTTAATGGGAACAAGGTTTCCTTTTGGGGTGATGAAAATGTTCTGGACTTAAATAGTGGTCATGGTTGAAGAGCAATGTGAATATAGTAAAAAGCCATTATGTTCTATGCTTTAAAACGACTTAAATGTTGGATTTTACGGTATCTAAAATTTTGCCTCCTTAAAAAAAAAAAAATGCTGGCTTGAATCCCCAGTAGGTAAAGCAAGAGCTTCTTCTTCCCTGCAAAGTAACTTCACACGATACCTCACTCAAATAATGTTAAGGAGTGAAATATTGCATCTAGAAGATCAGTGGCTGACAAGCTGTCCTGTTTCCTCTATTTCACTAGGCCATTTGTCATTAACCTTTTTGGTCTTGAATGGCATTCTTGGTTCATCAGTTTCCCAGTAAAAACACCAACTTTTCCAATGTTACATTTCCACTTCCAGATGTTTCCTGTTAATAGTTTAGCCAATTTAGCCAGCACTGACCAATTAATGAACATATGTGGGAACTTTCTCTCTGAAATTACATTAAAATGTTTGATTTAAAATCATAAAATAGGGCTTCCCTGGTGGTGCAGTGGTTGGGAGTCCGTCTGCGGATGCAGGGGACATGGGTTCGTGCCCCGGTCTGGGAGAATCCCATATGCCGCGGAGCGGCTGGCCCCATGAGCTATGGCCACTGAGCCTGCGCGTCCGGAGCCTGTGCTCCGCAATGGGAGAGGCCACAACAGTGAGAGGCCCATGTACAGCAAAAAAAAATAATAATAATAAATAATAATAATAATAAAATATTGATGACTCTGGTAAGAAGAGTGACGTGATTTATCACAAATCAGTAATTTGAATCTTTCCTTAAGGTACATGAGATAAATGAACAGGAAACAATGACATATAAAAAAAACTTTTTAAATTGGAGAAAAACTAATCATTCAGTAAGCCTCCCTGAAAAAGAAGATATATATTTCTTTTATATACATGTTTTATATTTATCAAATATATATCTTTCCTTCCAAAAAGAAATGTCTTTTTAACTATTAAAATATAAACAATAAAATAGCGATTATACAAATGGGTCAGTAGAATGTATTATATGCTTCAAATTTAACTTTTCTGAGCTGCAAACTTTCATGTCAACTAGGTTATATAAAGGGAAATGTCAAAAGAATTTTAAAGTTGGAAAAAAATCTCCTTTGAATCTATAAACAATCTGTATTTGTTAAGCAGTTGACAGCAGACACCATTACGATCAGAGAATATAATTGTAAAGAAGCATGACAAAGTTACATAGAAAGTTCTGCAAATAAATCTAGCTGCCAATGGATTTCAAAGATACAATTTCCTGAGATTACGGTAAATACCTAAGCCATGATTTTTTAAATCTCAAAGAAAATTTCTACATAAAAAGCCATGTTTATCTTTTGTGACATGTCTATTTAAATATTAATATGACTGGGTTTATTCCAAAGAGGCAGAAGGAAACAAAAGAGCAAGTATTTAGATAATATGAGTTTTAAAAAGGCCCCTTACTTTCATCTCAAGTAAGCCTCTCTCTCAGGTGAAAGCAAAGATGGTTTAAGCCAGAACTGCCTGGAGAATTGCAGAGGGAATAACCCTATCTCACAGAAGCTAAGCATATCTGGTTCATGTACTGTTATTGTAAGGAAATTTGAGAAATATAGAAACTGAAACCAACTGTTGAAGGTGAACAAGAACGAGATGAAAAGAAATGCTGATATTTTATG
Source organism: Mesoplodon mirus (assembly GCF_964341445.2). Taxonomy (NCBI): domain Eukaryota; kingdom Metazoa; phylum Chordata; class Mammalia; order Artiodactyla; family Ziphiidae; genus Mesoplodon; species Mesoplodon mirus. Next base: position 184,377,118 of record NC_138978.1, on the reverse strand, counting down.
TCAAAATTAAGTGAGATGGAAGAGTGCACAGAAGACTTTACAGGTAGCATATGTATTTGATGGCCAAATTGTGAAAATGCGTGGCCAGAATATACATCTGAACATGTGGCCAAAATAGTCACGTAAGTGGAGAACTCTTTTTCCTCATTTAAGGGGGAAAAGTGAGGTTAAACTGGTGAAACACAAGAGGAAAGCAGGGAGTTAATGGAACTGCTTTCCCAAGCAGAGTCACTTAGATCTTCTCTGCATTCTCCTTAACCCCTTTCCACTGGTGTTGCAGACCTCAGCTCTTTGCCCAGGTACGTGCAAATTTATGATCAACTGCAATCTTGGAAGGAGACTGAACTCAGCTCCTCTAAGTTTTCACTTCTTCATAAGAGAAGTCTCTTATAAAGAACAGCACATAAGCTAGGAATTGGAATTGCTGGAGTCCTGGGGTTACTGACCCAAGAAAGATTGGTGATGGGCATAGGGAAAGGAACCGCTCCAGCTTTTAGGAGAAGTGACCCCTGCCTTCATCCATCCACACACACCCAGCAGAGTCAAAGATATACCTGGGGAAAGGGATAGAGAGGCACTGGAGTGGGTCCTAACCTCTGCTTTAGGCCCCAGATGACCCAATAGCGCAGCTCATGGCACCATGAAAAGCACAACTTAAGGACTGTCAGGTGTTTAGGCTCTGATTATTCAAAAACCAGTTACCACAGTTTATAACCATGATCTAAGATCATCTAAGAAGGGCAAGGCCTGCTCGCAGGTGGGCACAAGTGGCCTTCTCTGCCAAGCCCGCCCCCCCCCCCCCGTTTCCATCACGTCTTAGGGCTTATAGGTCACAGACCTGAAGAGTTTGTTATGAGGACAATCCCTAGTCCTGTCTCCTTCCAGGGTTCCTTGAAAGCATGACCTGTTTGGAGAGAGTGTAATTTCTTCTTCCATGCAAGTAAGTTCACTTGGAAACGAACCGGCCTCCCCGTTCTCTGCCCTCACCTCCCCATCCTTACACACAAAGTTTATTCCCTTATTTTGTCTGGATGGTGGAAGGTCATTTTTACTCAAACTGAGGAAGAGAACTGGGGGTCCTTCCTATCTAAAGCCCCCGCCTGCGGGTAAAGCCTCAGGAGTCTGGAGGCCCCGCAACAGAGGCAGAGCGTGGCAAGGTAGGGACGGGAAAGAATCTGCAGCCGGAAGGGAGAACTAGAAGGATCCAGGGCTATCGCACGCAGAGAACTAAGCCAGAGCCCAGGACAAGTTTATTTCACTTCGCTGAGCCCCAAAGGCTCCCAAGTTCTAAGATCCCGTCAGAGACGGGGAAAAGCCCTACTGGTTCCCAAAATTCCTGAAAGCAGAATGATTTGGGGCAAGTATTCCTCTCCCACCGGGGTCCCGGAGCCCGCGCGCAGCGCGCCCCTGCCGACCTCAGGGTCTGTGCAGAAGTAGAACCGCAGGGTTGCGGCGAGCGCGCGTTGGGCCTTCTCCGTCTGTGACCAGCTCCTGAGCGAAGCGTGTCGTACAGCCCTGGGGACAGGGAATTTGCATGTGGCTGAGGGTCGCGAGCTGGGAAAACTGCGCAAGTGAATCAAAGCGCGGGCAGAGGCGCATCCACCGGGCGACCAACGTCAGAGAACCTGGGGTGAGGGTGGATGCTCTTGGGCTAACTCCAACGCTCTCTGCAAACATCGTGCTCTTTTTCAAGGAGGAAGACAGCTAGCTACAGCACACCTTCCCTTTTATCCTGTCTTTTCTCTGACTCATTTCGTCTTAACTTCCATCTTTCTTACTTTGATCTCGCTGTCTCCTTCCCTCCTTTTTCTTCCTCTTAGGACTTAACGAAAAGCCTCCAGACTCACACAAACCCGTGACAGGAGAGCTGAGTGGCATTTACTCTCGGGGAATGGGGCTGCGAGGAGAGATACTAAGACATCGCACCCCCAATCCCTGAATTCCTACCTTTATGGGTCCCTGCCGCTAGTTTCTGGCTGTAAAATTGTAATCAACTTGCCATCTACACATAACCCCGACTGCGGCCCAGGGATAGAAGGAGAAACCTGCCTGTGCTTTTAACTTGGCAGTCGAGTTTCTGGAAGCTGTTTTGGGCGGGCCGGGGTGAGAATCCGGGAAGCTCTGGGCCAGGGAGGGGCGGCCCCCATCCCGTCTGAGCCAGATTGTCCCTGCAGAGTGAGCACAGGGGGGAAGCAGGGACCAACCCGAGCCGGAAACAGACCCCTCCCCCGTTTCTGTGCCGGGAACCCTGGGTGCACGCACTTTGGAAAGTCAAGTACCCTCTGGGGCACTGCCATAGACCGGTGCTGAGATTTCGCTCAACACCAGTCTATCCACAGGCAGACCGAGCGCTCTGGGGAGGTGGCCGCAGCGGGACTGCGTGCCATCCACCGTGAGAGGAGATATTGGTGGCGGGTAAGAAGCTAATCAGCGAGGGCACAGGGCCCGGAGCACGCGACCCGCGAGGCCGCAGTTGTTCCCTCACTGGTTCCTAACTTCTCTCCACTTCAGCGCTGGGGCTCAGATCTCCGGCCAAACGGTTCCGAGCCCCCGGTTATTTTCAGTCACTGCCTTCTCCACCCCCCAAATGTCGTACCTGGTCTCTGGGGGGAAAGGGTGGTTTGAAGAGCCCAGAGCGAGGCTCATGGCCGCCGCCGCGCGCCTGCGGGAAAGCCGGCCGGGCCGCGGCCCCGAGCGCATAGCGCTTCCCCGAGCCACGCGCGCGCGCCTGGCGCTCCTCTCGCCCGGGGCTCGGGAACATTTCCTGCCTGCCAGGCTCCCCGCCCGCTTGACTTCTGGGTTCTAAAAACACAGAAGCATCGTCTAAGACGCTGGCAGGTAGAAAAGGAAGACAAGGTCAAGGCCCACGGACGGCCACGATCCGCTTGCGCCCTTGCTGTCTCCGCGAGTCCTGTCCACCACCGCGGGGCAGAAAGGTTGTCGCAGCGCCCAGTTCTACCTGTAATTCAGGGACTTGAGTCTATTTCCCGACTACCCTCGGCCAGCGCCCACAATCTTCCCTCCTTTCGCCCGGGGCGGTTTAAGACATCTGCCCCCCCCCAACACCCCATTGTAGAGGGATGGTTCCAAACAGCGAGGCTTCGTGAGCACCGCATTCCCATCCTGCGGTCGGTCGGTGCCAAGGCAAAAGGAAAGGTCTCGCTCTGAACGCGCCTCGTCCCCTCCCGCCGCGCGCGGGGCCGCGCTCCAGGCCGCCTCCGATACGCGCCTCCCCCTCCCCCAGACCCACAGAGTTTTCTTCTTTAGGAAACAGACATGCCCAGCCCACCCCGCCTCCCACGTAAAGGCCAGTTGCCTCTCTTTTTTGTGCCCAAACTCAGCTGGAAGTTGAGAGCAGGGGACAGTCAAGAGAAGCACGGAAATAGACAATGAGGAAGGAGAAATCAAAGCGGGAGGAGGGAGAAGAAAGGAGCTGGAGGTCGCAGGGGCAGAGGCGGAGGCCAGCCCTAGGGGCGCTGGGCCGGCGGCCGAGCTGCGGCAGCGCCTCCCCCGCGTCCGCCCGCCCGCCCGCGCGCGCGCCGAGCCCGGTTAGGCGCGGACTCACATGGTCGGACTGCAGAGCCGCTCTCTCAACTACTGCCAGTGGGTGGTTTCGGGGCTGCCCGCGAGGTGCCCAGCTGCCTGCGGCGTGAGGGCAGAAACAGAACAGTACAGATCACGGGACACGACCGAGACGGGCCGCTTGGCGCCGCGGGGACCTCTCTCACTTTGCAAAGGAAGCGGGCGCGGGGATTCGGGCTGCCTAGTGTAGCCTATAAATAGAGAACTTTTAGACCGAATCAACTAACAAATGAGAGGCGCGGGCGTAAATCTGCGCCGGATCCCCCTTCCCCGGGATGACCCTCCCTCCCTCCGCCTCCCCCCACACATCCCTCCGCCGCAACTCTCCAGGCAGGATTTGGGAGGGGGACAGATTGGGGGGGTGGGATTTAGTTTTATTAGAATTTCCAGTAGTTCTGTTATTTTTGCAAGGAGGGGGGTTACTCCACCTCTTTGGCTCCCCCCACCCCAACCCCAGATGGGCACTAGAGGCACCAGCTGGGAAGGGCAAAGGCCCGGGAGAGCGAGGATCCTAGTGGTTGGCTGTAGAAGCAGGGACGGGAGCCGGGTTCCCCCTGGGATTACGTGAGGAAAGCGGGAAACTGCCAGGGTTTGAGGTTTTCTTGAGCCGCCTGGACGGGAATTTAGATAACCCCGTGTTTGGGAGGGAACTGCGACACGGTGAGGGCAGAAGGCACAAAGGAGTTCGTAGAGTGTAGGTTTCCCTCCCCGAGGTCAACCATAACAACCCAGGGCTAGCAACACCCTCCCCCCGCAGCAACTTTACTTGAACCCTCGGCCATGACCCGCCCCGCCGAGGTTACGCAGGCGTGCCCCGGGGTCACGTCCTCATTCGCCCGGGGGCCGCAAACTCAGGGGCAGCGCGTCCTGCCCGATGGCGCCCCGGGACCGTCCGCCTTTTCGCCGAGCCGGCGCACACCTGCCGACCGGAAGAGATCCTTGTGACTGTGAGTCCTGACGGCCACTCGCCGCCCACCCTCCCGCTTTCCTTGAGCCAGGGCCAGACTGCGAACGGTGACTGGGTTAGTAAGATTTTCATTTTCACGCCAGGTGCTTTCTCAAAAATAGACCCACCCCCTGAGAACGACAGACGCTAGCTTTCCACTCCAAACTCCCCAATTCAAGAGTTTGCTTCGCTAAATGTATCGTGGATGTCTCACATCAACCAGAGTCAATGGTATGGTCTAATAGGGTTGGCTGTGGGGGGAGAAATCGAGGACGCTGCAGGTGAAAGTAGGTTGCACGGATTCTCTTTGGAGGCTCCACAGTCGAGGCAAGGCCTGCAGAGCAGGGAGCCAAGCCCGCCCAAGGGGCCTAAAGACGGCCTCAAGCTGGGGGAGAGGGGAGCCAGAGAACGGCGGCGCTCTTTCTTTTCACTGCCTGCCCCGACCAGCGCCCCCGGGCGCCCCCTATAAACAGAAATGGCTTAGGTCTCACCTCTACCCTTACCCCTGGAAGAAAATCGAAGAGGGTCCTCTACGCAGTTGGGGGCAGGGCGTTGCCGCCCGCTTCCCGCTTCTAATACTACTTCCCGCCGGTTACCTCCGCCGTAAACGGAAAAGTTATTTTGCTTTATCCCGGACTCCAGCCGAGTTTGGCAGGACAGGAGAAAGACAGGTGCTAAGGGGGTTTCAGCGGCCGCTCTCCCTGAGGGGTGCGCCCACCGCCCTCAACTCCACGCAGGCGGGTGCGCACGGCATTTCCAGCCATCCGAAGCCCGCGCTCCCTGAGCTTCCCCAAGGGCCCCGAGCCCGTGGGGGGTAACCTCTACGCCCCGGCCCAAAGCCAGCTTAAGGGTGCTCGCAGACGGAACTGGACGGAGCCCGGGCGTCCCGGGCCCCTCGCGTCTGGCTTGCGCTCCCCTGGCTACGTACCTGTCCCGGCCTTCCCGCTCCAATTGCTGACCCGGCTGGGGAGCCCGGCCCCGGAGCCTGCGCCTCCAGCGAGCCCGCCCCCGCCCTCTCCCGCGCGCCCTCGCGCTCCGGGACTCTCGGCCAGATGTGGGGCGGTCTCTCGCGGGCCATTGGCTTGGGCCACTGTTTCGAGCTGTCTTCGAGGATTTCCCCAGGCTTTGGGGCCCCTGTGTGGACTGGGAAGAGAGGGGCCAGGCCGGCGCCTCTCCTTTCACCTCACCCACCCCTCCCCACAGTCCCTCAAGTTCCCCTTCATCCAGCCCCTGGAGCCCAGGGCTTTGAAAACTGTGGTAACTCCGCAAAGAAAGCGGACGAGAACCGTCTTGCGGGCCGAGTATGAGACTCAGATGGGGGCTTGCGGCGTTTCTGGAAGGTTCTGGGTGTTGGTACTGGGGGAACAGGCCCTATGGGGAGAGAAATGACACACGTGCAGACAGCTTCACTGCGAAGTTCACGTCTATTGTTTCCTGCCTCGGGGAAGGCTGCCCAGTGTGACAGATCTGTTTAGATCCCATCACTGGAAGAAAAATCCTGGTGATAACGATTATCTCCCGCTCGCGCTATCTGGCCATCGCCCCAATATATCTCCCTCTCGCTCCAGCCCCTCGGGGAGACGAGGAGGGTAAGAGGCTGGCGGGAGGACGGGCCAATCCGCTGCCCTTGGACGGAGCGGAGAGGCACGAGGTCACCTCATCCGTCCCATTCTGCTCCGGGCTGGGGAGAGAGGACACGGCAGGTTTCTTTCTCTGCCAAGCCTCACGCTTCTTTCAAATGATTTTAGTCTGGTGCTCCGGTCTATCCATATACATTTCCAATCTCATGGCTCATAAACTATTAGCAAAATGGTTTCATTATTCACCTTCTGTATCCTACAAAGGGGAGAAAAGAAGGGAGCTGCAGGAAGGCAGACTGGGGGTGGGGCAGTCATGGGACACTAGTTAACAGTGATACTGCCCGTGTTTAAATCACGGCTCAGACTGCCTTCTTCAAGCTGACACTCAACAAATCTGATCCGTTTCCGAGGATCTATAGCCGATCCCTTCTCTTCTCCCCCTCCCCTCCCCTTTCTCTCTCTCCTTCTCTCCATCCATCACTATCCATCTCTCCTTAACATCCAGGTTTCTAGAAGGACCAGATGGATAGCCAAGATACTGCAAATCCATTATTTGCTTCATTAGGTGTCATCAATAAGGCACGCCCTTTAGATACGACACATACAATTAATTGATTAGAATGGTTACTCCCGTCCCCTTGTGTGGTGTTGGTGATGGAATCACATGTCATCTCTGAAACCAAACCATCCTAAGACACAAGTCTAGGATGATAACCAAGAAGTTTACTTGTGGCCTCAAGGTGGCCAATGGGGCACCAAGTCCTCACCTGGCTTCCGCAAGCCCCGGGAAGTGAGGAAGTTGCAGAGTGGGGTGTGTGTGTGTGTGTGTGTGTGTGTGTGTGTGTGTGTGTGTGTGTGTGTGTGTGTGTGTACACGCGCGCGCATGCCCGTGTGTCTGTGAGGAGAATAGGGGGCTAACAGATCAGGGTCTTTGTTTAGCTCTGAGAGGTGAGAAAAAAACATTAAATGAGTCAACCCGAATTAAAAGACAAATAGAAGCAAACTGACTCGTGGAGGCCTGAGAACCGAGTGCAAGGGGCTAAAAACTGAGGGCAGGAGCGAGCTGGCAGAAGCAGCCTCGGGCGATTGAAATCTGGACCGGCTTCTCCGCTGAGGGCAATGATGATATTGTCTCCGCCAACACTTTTACTTTTCATATCAATATATTTTATCTAGAATGACTCTATCAACACACACACACACACACACACACACACACACACACACACTCCCAGCACTTTTGAAAATATAAAGGACGCCAGGCAAGTGAGCGTGCGGTAATTATCCCTGGATGTAGAAACCAATCTTGCTGCAAGAGACCCCTCTGCGATCGGCGGCGGCGGCGGCGCGGGGACCTGCGCGGAGACCGGGGGACTCCCGCCGCTCGCTAGGTCACCGCGCCACGCGGCCGCTGCTCGCCCGCTGTTTAATATACATGGGGTGGGAACGCAGGGAAACGGATCTCGTGCCTGCACGTCCTGCAGGGGGAAAAAAAATCAATTTGCTATTTATTTTTGAAATATATAGATTTAGGGAATTTTTTTTCTAGCCTGACCCCCTTCAAGAAACGGCGGCCCACATTGAATTACGTCTTTTAATGACTTTTCCCTTATTTGCCGTTGCGATTTCACGTTCAGGACGGGGGCAGGGTGGAGTTTCTTTGGGAGGTCTTCAATTCTGGTATCTTCAAAAAGATTTGCCTTGTGTGTTAATTGCATGCTGTTAAGCACTTCTGGGACTGCGTGCTGACCAACTCGCACCAACTTTTAATTAACACATTGACCCGGCGATGAAGCGGCCGCCCGGCCTCCCCCTCGAAATATGTATATGAGCCGCGCGGATGCCGCTCGGCTTGCGCCGCCAGATGCGTGCGAGGAATTGCCTGCGTTCCAGGGGCGGGAGGGGGTGCGAATCGCAACAGTTCGCTCTCTTTCTGTGAACGTTTCTCTCGCCTGTAGGTGTATGAGCAATACACAAAGACAAAGAGTAAATGACCGGCTCCTGGAGCGGGCTCCTTACATCCTTTAACGCGACTTGACCCTTGGCGGGGGAGTTGCGGGAACGGGAGGGAAGATCCCCAAGGCCATTGCTACCCAGCCTGCCTTGGGCCTAAGCTGAAGGCTCGAACCGGGGCTTTTCGAATGGACCGACCTCTCTGTTAGTGAAAGCGGTGGCCGAGAATCCCGGTGAAGAGAACGAGCAACCGCTGCCTTTCCCGGCTCTGGCCTTCCTCCGCTCATCCTCCTCGCCCTCGCCCCGGGCTCCCCGAGGCGAAACCACAAACTCCAGGGCCCCAGGTCTGAGAAAGAGGAAGGGGTTTCCCCGCTTCTTGGAGCGCAGAAGGCGAGGGTACAGGAAACGAGGGGCTACTTTTAGGAGGCTACGCCCTTTCACGGGAGACTAGGCAATTCAGGGGGCGATCTTGCAGCCAGGCCGGTCACATCCCGGCCGTGGGGAGCAAGAAACCCAGAGCGCACGCAGGCAGACGAGGCCACCTGCACATATGCAATTTCACCCTAAGTAATTTCATTCAGAATTGAGGGCGGTTCACCGGAGTGGCGCCTTCAATGTGAATGCCTAGCCTGCCACCCCCCCCCGCCCCCCGCCACGTAGAGGACCAATGCGAGTTAATCCCCAGATACGTACTCATTTTCTCTTTCCGCATGTAATCTCAGCTGCCTCGCTCTTCTAAGTGCTTAGCTTCGGCATACATCCCTATAAAAAAATGTCAAAGTGGTATTCCTTCTCCCAGCCATAAAAAAGTTGGAGTGAATCACTCCCAAGTTACCTTTTAAGATCCCCTCCAGGTAACAGTTGAAGTTTCTTGTTTGACATTTTTCATTCCTCAATACAGAACTTTTCCATAAATACGCAGTCACAGCATGAGGAGAAGTATATGTCCCAATAAATTCACAGCTGTATGTTCTAACTATGTCGATGCTTTGGAAGACTTAATGTGACAAGATTGCCTCCCAGATTCCTTCCACCTCTTTTCTTTTTTCCTTATTCTCCTTTTTTCCCCTTCTGTCCTTCCCTTGAATCTACTTCTCCTATCAACTTATCAGAGAATCTGCAAAATTTAAAACTAGAAGGAGAGAAAAGATAAAGAGAAGAGAACAACGTTCTATTACTCAGTATTCCTCTGAGTTCCTCTAGATCTTTTTAAAATTCAGATAGAGGTATAATCAACACCTATCTTTAGTCGGGAAAAAAAAAACCCAATCAGTTGGTAAATTACAATATCCTGTGCAAAGATAAGGCCTTTGGAAAGTACCACAAGCATTACCCAAATGGCTTTATTTTGAGTTGAGTGGACCACAGCTCCTTATTTCAGCTCACAAATTGATCTGCAAAATTGCAGCACACACCTGATATCCAGGGGAAAACAAGAGTTGGTAACTCCAGCTGTTTCTTTTGATTTACTCTGCCTGGTAAGATGTATGCTGGGGTGTTTTGATAAGGAAAAAAAAAAAAGGAGTCAGCAGTTTGATTTGGAAACTTTTATTGCTGAATATGGTTGCAGGTTTAAACTAAGGAATGTGTTTCTGCTGGGGACATTTGCATGACACATCCATATGCATTAGCAGCTGCACGGTGTGATATCATCAGTTCCTGTGAGCATTTATCTTTTTTTCCCCCTTCTGTCTTTCTCAAAGGAAGTAGGTAAGTGGCTTATAGGGGAACCACATAGCCTTTAAAGATACTTGAATCTTCCTCTGTCCTTCAGGCCCTTGGTACCTAACTGGCCTACAACAACCTGTTTCTTTTGAGAATTTTGGAATATTTGAAGTAGTTAGCCTCCCTGGTCACACCTTTTAAATGATAATAATAATTTTCAATGTATAAAATATAATCGAAGAATTATTCAGAGAAAGAAGCCTTGGAGATTCAACTCTGTATTTAGGAAGACGGTATTGTCACCCACATTCTTCTGATCATTTGCTTAGAGACTTAAAAAGAGAAACTTTTCAATAAATAAATTGCCTTCACTTCTTGATACATGATAGATGTAATACTGTTGAATCAAGAGAGCTAAGACCTTACCATACTGACATGTAGTGATGGTGTCAGAGACCACAAGAGAAGTTCTGGAAGATGTTTGCTTTTCCAAATGTTGTACGAGCTGTGCAAAGGCCACTTTCTAATATCCACAGTGAGTTTTCTGCAACCAATCTTCCTTAAACTCTATTTCATCTGTGATTCTCCTTGAATCCCAGTGGTCTGTAAACAGCAAGAACCACAAGTCAAATTGAAATCGGAAGGAAACTGCATCTGATTCTGTCCAGTTACTCGACCTATTTTTTTTTTTTTTTAGAAAGAAAACTGTACATTTAAATTGTGCTCATCAAGTCAGGGCGACTAGGAAGCATATGGACTCCAAACCAAGAGATTAACATAAGCACATTTTTAAAAGTCACCTCTCATTTCTGCTCACATTCACTATTTGATGGAATTGCTGGAGAATAATCATGCTCAGATCTTCACAGTACAGGTGTGTTGCAGGTGTATTACAAAGAGAAACAAAAATCTTACACATGTACAAACAACAAACAAAAGGTAGTCATTCTTATCAGGAATTGTGATGACCAATGAAAATATCCTACTAGAGATATTATGGCTTTTCCTCCATTTTTTTGTAGCTTTTTTGGTCTCCAGAAAAGATATTTAAAGAAAAAAATGAAATGACAATAATTAGTAAAGGACTGTCATTCACTTTTCTCCTAAAATATTTGGAACTAATATGCACTATTGTACAAATGTGCATGCACAATGACACATCAATATGCATGAGTCTAAGTAATAATCTACTTTCATGTCTTGTTCCCGGATGTTTGCAAATACCACCAGTGCGTTTGTTTGACCTAACCAAAAGGGAGCTAAGATCTCTGCCATTGAGTTGAATCCTAGATGTTTTAGGTATCACAGAACAAATTTCTCCTATCCTCCATTGCACTAAAGTTGAGTTTTAAAAAAATTATTTAACTTTAAAGTAGTAATTCAATATAATATGGGTAAAAGTAAAAACAGTTGCTTGACATTATATAATGCAAAATTTAACCAGCTGCATATTTTATTCAATTAATTATTTCGGGGATAATTAGAACAGCCAATTGTTAGGGCTGGTTATCTTGGTTGTTTAGTTTAGAACATGGCCCAGAATTGATCCTGTGATTAATTGTGTCCGTGCTCAAGAGCTGCATATTACATCCCCCAAGCCTGACTGGCCCTGGATGATTATGTGCCAGAAGTGACAGGAAGAGCAAAGGAGAATGTGGATAAATTTGCACAAACCAAAGAAAAAAGATTTACTTTTAAAAGCGCACATCTCACTTGTAGCATTAAGTACAGAAGAGGTGATGTATATGTCTGCAATTCAAATGAAATCTCTCTGGCAAGATTTATCAGAGAGCAGAGAAAAAGAACAAGACTACCTCACTGAGGCTACAAGGAGAGCTTAGACTTGATGAAGAAAGCGACTGTATCTGCCTGGGTATTGGTATCTCATTTAAAACGTTTTCAAATCAGATGCTACTGCTTAATGTGTATTCTCTTTATCTTTAAGGTAAAGAATTTGTTTGCTTGTTTGCTTTCAGATTGGATTTTGATATTAAACATTTCTGGATGTATGAATAGTGTCAGTAGATTTTTGGATAGGAGGGATCTGCAGGAATTACTTATTTGCTTATCCATTCATCTCTCAGTTTATTTACAGAATAATTCCATTTTTTTCCTCAAAGACTTCTTTGGCACAGGTCACAATATCATAGGCTCTTTGAAATATAATGGCAAATGAAGATAAATCAGACCATTACTGTTGGTCACCCTTGATTCAGCAGATCCAAGTCAAAAAAGCAGGAGGAAGTTTTGTTAAGTCAGTACTTAAATCTATGGCCATTTATTCAGACTCTTTTCCAAGAAGTATAAGCTAGGTAACATGGATATTCAAAAGCCAATGATTGTGATCCAGCATGAATGGAGCTCAGGAGTCACCACTCCATCCTAACAAGTGAAAGGCTGAACAGACTGAAAAATCATTTCTTCTTAGATTCATCAGAGAAGTGAGGTCACAGGGCAAACTGCTGTCCCCAAAATTGGTGACATAGACAGATAAATTCAGACAATCACAACTTATGGGAATTAGAAACCCAAGAGCTGAAACCTCCTCAGGAACCAGTACTGGGGAAAACTGAACTGGAATTGACAAATTGCTGGTGACTCCGTGTGAACAAATCTGAGAGTTAAAAACTCCAGCGAGAGCCAGCCATAGACAGGACCTCATACCTCTATGAGTTTTATTTCCAGGAGCTCTACCAGTTCCTTGCTGTGAATGTCAGAGACAAATACTTTCATACTTCCTGGAGGAGGAAGGGAAAAGGAACCATTTTAAACATGCCATAGTATTCGGTTTTTCTTAACAAGGCCTGCCTGCAGGAGAAACTGGTTTGCTAGAGCCAAATCTATTGGGATTTATCAGAAACTAACTACCCGAGGAAAGGGAAATACCCAGCTACAGCCCCTCTAGCCATCTGATCCCACTATGGGGAGTAAAAAACTGAGATGCATTAGTGAAATTCACAGCCCAGGGGCACAGGCTCATCAAAAGACTGAGACATAATCATAGGACTATAGGACAGTTCTTCTCTCCCCCACACCTTACCCCTACATCACTAAAGGCCTATTAACTTGCAGTTTCTTTTACCCAGTGCGTCATGTTCACCTTTCAACAAAAATTACAAAGCATGCTAAAAAGCAAAAAAACACAGTATGAAGAGACTGAACAAGCATTGGAATCAATCAGGTATGGCAGGAATGTTGGCATTATCAGACCAGGAATTTTTTTAATCTATTATTAATATACTAAAGGATTTAATAGAAAGAGTAGAGAACATGCAAGTGCAGATGGATAGTGTAATCAGAGAGATGGAAATTCTCAGAAAGAATCAAAAAGAAATACTGGAGATCAAAAACACTGTAATAAAAATGAAGAATGCTTTTGAGATGGGCTCACTAGTAGAGTGGACAGCTGAGGAAATAATTTCTAAGCTTGAGGATTTGACAATGGAAACTTCTAACGCTGAAATGCAGGAGGAAAAAGAGAGAGAGGGAAAAAAAGAATAGAATATCCAAGGACTGTGGGACAAGTATAAAAGGTGTAACATGCATAATGGAAATACCAAAAGAGGAAGAAAGAAAGGAACAGAGGCAATATTTGAAGTAATAATGACTGAGAATTTCTTCAAATTAATGTTAGACACCAAACCACAGATCCAGAAAGCTCAGAGAACACCAAATTGGATAAATGTAAAAACAAACAAATAAAACAAACAACAACAAAAAGAAGAGAGAAAAAACTATACCTAGACACATTCATATTCAAACTTTAGAAAATCAAAGATAAAGAAAAAAAATTTCAAAAGAGCCAGAGGGACAAAATCTTACCTATAGAGGAGGAAAGATAAACATTACATCTGATTTCTCCTCAGAAAGTGTGGAGTGAAATATTTAAAGTGTTGAGAGAAAAAACTACCAACCTAGAATTCTGTACCCTGTGAAATTATCCTTCAAAAGTGAAGGAGAAATAAAGACTTTCTCAGACAAACAAAAATTGAAGGAATCTGTTGCCAGTACATCTGGTCACAAGAAATGTTAAAAGAAATTCTTCAGAAGAAAGAAAAATATTATAGGTCAGAGACTTGGATCTACATAAAGGAAAGAAAAGCTTTATAAAAGGAATAGTGAAGATAAAATAAAGCATTTATTTTTCTTATTCTTCATTGATAACAGGTAACAGTTTGTTCAAAATAATAAAAGCAACAATATATTCAATAATTATAGTCTTTTTATAAGTGAAAGTGAATGAGAGCAATGATGCAAGGGACAGGAAGGAGGAATTAGGATTATTTTGTTATTGTAATGTACTTGCACTAAACATGAAGTGGTATAGTGTCACTTGAAAGTAGACTTGAATTAGTTATCAATGTATGTTGTAAACTTTAAAGCAACCACTAAAAGAGTATAACAATATGTATAACTGATATGCTAAGAAAGGAGAGAAAATGGAATTACATAAAATGCTCAGTTGAAACCACAAAAAGCATTTGCAACAATGTGAATGGACCTAGAGACGTAAGCTTAGTGACATAAGTCAGACAGAGAAAGACAAGTACTCTATGTTTTCATTTATATGTAGCATCTGAAAAATAAAACAAAGGAATGTATATAACAAAACAGAAACAGACTCACAGATATGGAGAACAATCTGGTGATTACCACTGGGAAGAGGGAAGTGGGTAGGGGCAAGATAATGGTATGGGATTAAGAGGTACAAACTACTACGTATAAAATAGATAAGCAACAAAGATATATTGGACAGCAAAAGGGAATATAGACATTATATGGTAATAACTTTAAATGGAGTATAATTTATAAAAATTTTGAATCACTATATTATATACCTGAAACTAATATAGTATTGTAAATCAACTAAACTTCAATTAAAAAAAGGAAAAAAATAAATATTAAAAAACCATAAAAAGCAGAAAAATTGTGGAAGACAAAAAAGGGACAAAGAACAAGGTCAACATACAGAAAACAGTAACAAATACAGTAGATTCTAACACAACTATATCAATAATCACTTTAAAAATCAATGGCCTAAATATACCAGTTAAAAGAGAAAGATTGTTAGAGTGGATCAAAAAGCAAGATCTAACTATATGTTGTCTACAAATAACCTGCTTTGAATATAAAGACACACATAGATTAAAAGTAACAGGATGGAGGAAAATATATCATACTAACTAATCAGAAGAAAGGCGGAGTAGCTGTATTACTTTCAGACAAAGTAGATTTTAGAACAAGGAAAATTTTTAGGGGTAAGAAGGGCAATACATAATGATAAAGGGTTCAATGCTCTAAGAAGACATAAGAGTCTTCAATATGTATGCACTTAACAACAAGGCATCAAAATATGTGAGGCAAAAACTGATAGGACTGCAAGGAGAAATAGATAAATCCACTATTATAGTTGGAGACTTTAACACCAGTCCATCAGAAATGGACACACCAGCAGGCAGAAAATCAGTAAAGGTATAGTTGAATTTAACAGCACCATCGATCAACTGAATATAATTGACATCAATATACTACTTCATCCAACAACAGCAGATCACATATTCTTCTCAAGCTCACATGGAACATTCACCAAGATAAGCCACATTTTGTGCCATACAACACACCTTAACAAATTAAAAAAAGTAGAAACCATACAAGTCTGTTCTCAGACCACAATGGAATTAAACTAGAAATCAATAACAGAAAGATAGCTGGAAAATCTCAAAATACTTGGAGACTAAACAACACACTTGTACATAACACGAGTCAAAAAAGAAATCTCAAGAGAAATTGAAAGATATTTTGAACTAAATAAAAATGAAAATACAGTTTATCAAAATCTGTGTGTTCAGCAAAAGCATTCCTAAGAGGAAAACTTACAGCATTAAATGTTTATTGGGTAAGAAGAAGGATATAAAATCAATAATCTAAACTTCCACCTTAGGAAACTAAAAAAAAAGAAGAACAAAGTAAATCCAAAGCAAGGGGAAGAAAAGAAAGAATAGGAATTAGAGCAGAAATCAATGACATTGAAAGCAGGATATCAATAGAGAAAATCAAGAAAGTTGAAAGCTGGTTTTTTGAGAGGACCAACAAAATTGATAAACCTTTAGCCAAGCTAACCAAAAAAAAAAAAAAAAAAAAGGAGAAAACACAAATTACTAATATCAAAAATGAAATAGAGGACATTACTACATATCCCATGGATACATTAGAAGGATAACAAAGAAATATTATTCTTGTATGTATTATTATACAACTCTATACCCACAAATTTAATAACTAGATGAAATAGAAAAATTATTTAAAAGACACTATCTGTCAAAACTCACACAAGAAGAAACAATTTGAAGATTATATCTATTAAATAAATTGAATCAATAATTAATAGCTTTCCGAAACAGAAAGCACCAGATTCAGATGAATTCACTAATTTCATCAATCATTTAAGGAAGAAATTATATCAATTACCTACAGTCAATTTCAAAAGATAAAAGCAGAGGAAATACTTTCTAACTCATTCTGTGAGGCCGGCATTACCCTAATACCAAAACCAAACAAGGAGGAACTTCCCTGGTGGCACAGTGGTTAAGAATCCACCTGCCAATGCAGGAGACACGGCTTCGAGTGCTGGTCCAGGAGGATCCCATATGTCACAGAGCAACTAAGCCTGTGTGCCACAACTACTGAAGCCTGTGTGCCTAGAGCCTGTGCTCTGCAACAAGAGAAGCCACCACAATGAGAAGTCTGTGCACTGCAACGAAGAGTAGCCCCTGTTTGCCACGACTAGAGAAAGCCCACACGCAGTAACGAAGACCCAACACAGCCAAAAATAAATAAATAAATAAAAATTTATTTAAAAAAACAAACAAGGACATTACGAAAAAAGAAAACTGCTGACCAATAACTCGCAGTACTACAAATGCAAAATTCCTTTAAAAATATTAGCAAATCTAATCCAACAATGTATAAAAAGGTTTATACACTATGATCAAGGAGGATTTATCCCAGATATGTAAGGTTGGTTAAACATTCAAAACATTAATCAATTAATGTAATACATCATATCAACAGTCTAAAGAAGAAAAATCACATGAACGTATCTATTAATGCAGAAAAAGCATTTAACAAAATCCAAC
Organism: Mesoplodon mirus; assembly: GCF_964341445.2. Classification (NCBI taxonomy): domain Eukaryota; kingdom Metazoa; phylum Chordata; class Mammalia; order Artiodactyla; family Ziphiidae; genus Mesoplodon; species Mesoplodon mirus. The sequence goes on along the minus strand of NC_138978.1, from coordinate 184,360,256 downwards.
ACCAATTCATGATAAAAATTCTCAGCAAACTAGGAATAGAGGAGAACTTCCTCAACTCGACAAAGAACATCTATAAAAATCCTATAACTAACATTATACTTATGGTGAGAAACTTAAAGCTTTCCTCCTAAAATCAGGAACAAGGCAAGGATGAACCCTCCCACCACTGCTTTTCAACATAATACGGGAAATCCTAACTAATGTGATAAGACAAGACAAGAAGAGAAAATGTATACTGATTGAAAAGGATGAAATAAAACTGTCTCTGTTCATATATGACATGATCATTTATGTAGAAAATCTGAAAGAATCAACCAAAAAACTCCTGGAACTATTAAGTGATTATAGCAAGGTTGTAGGATACAGTTTAATATACAAAAGTAAATTTCTTTCCTTTGTATCAACAATGAACAAAAGGAACCTTAAATTAAAAACACATTAACAGTTACATTAGCACCAAAAAAGAGTGAAATACTTGGGTATAAGTCTAATAAAATATATACAGGATCCATATGAGGAAAACTACAAAACTCTGATAAATAGAAATAAAAGAAAAACAAAATAAATGGAGAGATATTCCATGTTCATGTATAGAAAGACTCAGTACTGTGTCTTTCTGATAATCTGATAATGTCGGATTTTCCTAACTTGATCCTGTAGATTTGATGCAGTCCCAATCAAAATCTCAGTAAGTTATCTTGTGGATATCAACAAACTATTTCTAAAGTTTATATGAAAAAGGCTAAGACCCAAAATAGCCAACTCAATATTAAAGGAGAAGAATAAAGTTGATGGACTGACACTGCCTGTCAATGACTTTATGACTTATTATAGCTACAATAATCAAGCCAGTGTGGTATTGGTGAAAGAATATACAAATAGATCAATGGAACAAAATAGAGAGCTCAGAAATAAACCCACATAAATATAGTCAACTGAGCTTTGACAAAAGAAAAAAAGCAATACAATGAAGCAAAGATAGTCTTTCCAGCCAATGGTACTAGAACAACTGGACATCCACATAAAAAAGATGAATCTAAGAACAGACCTTACACTCTTCACAAAAGAGCTCAAACTGGGTCATAGATAACATAGAAAGACTTAAGGTGATGTTGATAACTTTTTACATATGACACTGGAGGCATGATTCATGAAAGAAGCAAGTGATAAGCTGGAACTTATTAAAATTTAATACCTCCACTCTGTGAAAGACAATATCAAGAGAATGAGAAGACAAACCTCACATCTAATAAAGGACTGCTACCAAAATATACAAACAACACTTAAATCTTAATATTAAGAAAACCAATGATCCAATGAAACCCAATTGAAAAATGGGTAAAAGACATGACAGACACCTCACCAGAGAAGAAATACAGATGACAAGTAAGTTCATGAAAAATATTCAATATTGTATATCATTAGGGAATCGCAAATTAAAATGAGATAACACTACACATTTACTAGAATGGCTGAAAACCCAAAACACTGCCAACAACACATGCTGGTGAGAATGTGGAGCAATAAGAACACTCATCCATTGCTGGTGGACACAAAATGGTACAGCCACTTTGGAATAGAGTCTGGGAATTTCTTACAAAGCCAAGCATATTCTTACATACAATCCAACAAATACACTCCTTGGTACTTACTTGAATGAACTGAGAACTTGTACACACAAATACCTGCACATGGATGTTTATAGGAGCTTTATTCATAATTCTTAAAATTTGGAAGCAACCAAGAGGTCATTTAGTAGGTTAATGGAGAAATAAGCTGTGGCCCATTCAGAGAATGGAATACTATTCAAGGCTGAAAAGAAATGAGCTATCAAGCTATGAAAAGTTATGGAGGATTCTTAAATGCATATTATTAAGTGAAAGAAGCCAATCTGAAAAGGCTACATACTGTATGATTCCAACCATATGACATTCTGGAAAAGGCAAAACCATGGAGACAGTAGAAGTATCAGTGGTTGCCAGGAATTGGGGGTTGGGGGAGGATGAATAGATAGAGAGCACTGAGGATTTTTACGGCAGGGAAAATATTCTGTATGATAACAATTGTGGATATATGTCATTATACATTTGTCGAAACCCATAGAATCTGCAACTCCAAGAGTGAACCCCAATGTAAACTATAGACTTTTGGTGATACAGATGTGTAGGTTCATCAGTTGTAACAAAGGTACCGCTCTGGGGGAGGGGGAATGTTGATAGTGGGGGACGCTCTGCATGTGGGAGTCAGGGGGTATATAAACTCCATACTTTCTGCTTTTAGGTTTCACTGTGAACCTAAAACTGCCTTATAAAAATAAACTTTATTAATTAATAAAAAAATCAATTGTTTTCTATAATGTCAATGGTATTAGTAGCATATCCCAGATCTTAAGCGCTAGGTCTTGCTGCTTTGCAAAATCTTTCCAAAAACATTTTTACTTCTATCCATTAACAGTGAGGGAATGTGCATATGGCACTAAATGTTAAAATAGCCTTGTGAATAGCCTGAATAAGTACAAGAAATTCTGCTTTTAGGTTTCACTGTGAACCTAAAACTGCCTTATAAAAATAAACTTTATTAATTAATAAAAAATCAATTATTTTCTATAATGTCAATGGCATTAGTAGCATATCCCAGATCTTAAGTGCTAGGTCTTGCTGCTTTGCAAAAGTTTTCCAAAAACATTTTTACTTCTATCCATTAACAATGAGGGAATGTGCATATGGCACTAAATGTTAAAATAACCTTGTGAATAGCATGAATAAGTACAAGAAAATCAATCCTAAGAAATGCTTCCAAAACAGACAACAAACATAGTTTGGAGTATTTTAGTATTACGTTAAGTGGAACAATGATATGGGATACAACCGGGAAACATAAATGGTCTTAATGGGGAAGAAGGATAATATGTTCAATTTTTCTCCGTCATCATGGTCTCCACCAGCGCACCATCCCTGTCATTTACCAAGTACTCACTCTGTGCCAGACACTGTGCTAGGGCTTTATACACACCCTCCCAGACAGTTAGCACTCAACTTTTGAGGTAGGCTCTGTTAGCTCTGTTTTACTGGTAGGGAAACTGAGGTACAGAGAACTGCTTTACTCCTGGACACCTGCCAGTCTGCATAAGGAATCTGTGGGTACCATTTAGTTTGATATTTTAGAACAGGTTTGTGTGTATGCACATGCAAAGGAAAATAATGCTTCCCATTTTCTAAAAATGCATCTGAAACACACTAGGTTAGGTAGAATCTTTATATATGGCAGCTGTCTGGACTATTTATCTGGTCTGTCCACTCTATTTACCACAAAAATAAGTGTCATTCTCTGGTCAAGCCATCTAAGCCAGGTATCTATCTGCAAACATAACTAGAAGAGTCTTTAGCTAAGGACTACTGGCAGGGCTTGGGAGTAGGAGTGAAATTCTCCTAAACAATTTGGAAATAAATAAAGTCGGCTGCTGAGAGACTAAAATGTAACAATGTGATTAAGCCCTGTATCTATGGGAGATGCCTATAAATATGTCAATTTAGGGGACACCCAAGACTCCAAATAAGGTGACACAAGTATAATCTCAGAAATACAAGTCTGGAATGTGATTTTTAACTTAGTATGCACAAGCATTATCAATTATGTTATATTTTTTCTGAAGAAACACCTTCTGAACAAAGGGGAGACAGTCAGGTAAGCAAGGGCTAATGGTTCAGAAATTGGACATCTATATCCAAGACCTGGATCCTAGAACAGTCATAGCATCATTCATTGTAAAGTCATGTTTCTATAGCCACCCTTTATCAAGTGCTTACTGTATGACAGGAAGTTTACATATATTTCCCAAATGATCTTTTTTAAAAACTCTTTAAAGCAGGTTATTATCTCTACTTTGCAATTGGGAAAAAAAGGCTTGTGTAGATAATACAGCTAAGTATATGGCAGAGCAGGATTCAAACTCTAAGGCCACACTCTTAAGTATTGTCCTGGTTTTATACATCTGTCTTTTGTTATCTGTGGTAACATGAGTCTAACCCTCAGAAGTAAACACAACCTTGACAGTGTCAAAATCAACTTTCTGAATTTAAGGACCATATTCTGGACCTGGTGAGTTCTCTAAAGACTCTAAACACTACTCTGGGAGGTTTCTTGGTAGGCTGCTGGCTGACCTTGTCTAATGATGCCTTTATCTCTCTGTCTACTTTTATTCAAACCAAGCAGGAACTTCATAATGGCTACGAAAGGATTGCTTTTTTATTAGTTTCTGCTTTATAACAAAGTGAATCAGTCATACATATACATCTGTTCCCACATCCCTTCCCTCATGCATCTCCCTCCCTCCCACCCTCCCCATCCCACCCCTCCAGGTGGTCACAAAGCACTGAGCTGATCTCCCTGTGCTCGGTGGCTGCTTCCCACTATCTATCGACCTTACGTTTGGTAGTGTATATATGTCCATGCCTCTCTTTCGCTTTGTCACAGCTTACCCTTCCCCCTCCCCATATCCTCAAGTCCATTCTCAAGTAGGTCTGTGTCTTTATTCCTGTTTTACCCCTAGGTTCTTCATGACATTTTTTTTTAATTGCATATATATGTGTTAGCATACGGTATTTGTCTTTCTCTTTCTGACTTACTTCACTCTGTATGACAGACTCTAGGTCTATCCACCTCATTACAAATAGCTCAGTTTCGTTTCTTTTTATGGCTGAGTAATATTCCATTGTATATATGTGCCACATCTTCTTTATCCATTCATCCGATGATGGACACTTAGGTTGTTTCCAGCTCCGGGCTATTGTGAATAGAGCTGCAATGAACATTTTGGTACATGGCTCTTTTTGAATTATGGTTTTCTCAGGGTGTATGCCTAGTAGTGGGATTGCTGGGTCATATGGTAGTTCTATTTTTAGTTTGTTAAGGAACCTCCATACTGTTCTCCATAGTGGCTGTACCAATTCACATTCCCACCAGCAGTGCAAGAGGGTTCCCTTTTCTCCACACCCTCTCCAGCATTTATTGTTTCTAGATTTCTTGATGATGGCCATTCTGACTGGTGTGAGATGATATCTCATTGTAGTTTTGATTTGCATTTCTCTAATGATTAATGATGTTGAGCATTCTTTCATGTGTTTGTTGGCAGTCTGTATATCTTCTTTGGAGAAATGCCTATTTAAGTCTTCTGCCCATTTTTGGATTGGGTTGTTTGTTTTTTTGTTATTGAGCTGCATGAGCTGTTTATAAATTTTGGAGATTAATCCTTTGTCAGTTGCTTCATTTGCAAATATTTTCTCCCATTCTGAGGGTTGTCTTTTGGTCTTGTTTATGGTTTCCTTTGCTGTGCAAAAGCTTTGAAGTTTCATTAGGTCCCATTTGTTTATCTTTGTTTTTATTTCCATTTCTCTAGGAGGTGGGTCCAAAAGGATCTTGCTGTGATTTATGTCATAGAGTGTTCTGCCTATGCTTTCCTCTAAGAGTTTGATAGTTTCTGGCCTTACATTTAGGTCTTTAATCCATTTTGAGCTTATTTTTGTGTATGGTGTTAGGGAGTGATCTAATCTCATACTTTTACATGTCCCTGTCCAGTTTTCCCAGCACCACTTATTGAAGAGGCTGTCCTTTCTCCACTGTACATTCCTGCCTCCTTTATCAAAGATAAGTTGACCATATGTGCGTGGGTTTATCTCTGGGCTTTCTATCCTGTACCATTGATCTATCTTTCTGTTTTTGTGCCAGTACCACACTGTCTTGATTACTGTAGCTTTGTAGTATAGTCTGAAGTCTGGGAGCCTGATTCCTCCAGCTCTGTTTTTCGTTCTCAAGATTGCTTTGGCTATTCGGGGTATTTTGTTTTTCCAAACAAATTTTGAAATTTTTTGTTCTAGTTCTGTGAAAAATGCCAGTGGTAGTTTGATAGGGATTGCATTGAATCTGTAGATTGCTTTGGGTAGTAGAGTCATTTTCACAATATTGATTCTTCCAATCCAGGAGCATGGTATATCTCTCCATCTATTTGTATCATCTTTAATTTCTTTCATCAGTGTCTTATAATTTTCTGCATACAGGTCTTTTGTCTCCTTAGGTAGGTTTATTCCTAGATATTTTATTCTTTTTGTTGCAATGGTAAATGGGAGTGTTTTCTTGATTTCATTTTCAGATTTTTCATCATTAGTATATAGGAATGCCAGAGATTTCTGTGCATTAATTTTGTATCCTGTTACTTTACCAAATTCATTGATTAGCTCTAGTAGTTTTCTGGTAGCATATTTAGGATTCTCTATGTATAATATCATGTCATCTGCAAACAGTGACAGCTTTACTTCTTTTCCAATTTGGATTCCTTTTATTTCCTTTTCTTCTCTGATTGCTGTGGCTAAAACTTCCAAAACTAGGTTGAATAAGAGTGGTGAGAGTGGGCAGCCATGTCTTGTTCCTGATCTTAGTGGAAATGGTTTCAGTTTTTCACCATTGAGGACAATGTTGGCTGTGGGTTTGTCATATATGGCCTTTATTATGTTGAGGAAAGTTCCCTCTATGCCTACTTTCTGCAGGGTTTTTATCATAAATGGGTGTTGAATTTTGTCGAAAGCTTTCTCTGCATCTATTGAGATGATCATATGGTTTTTCTCCTCCAATTTGTTAATATGGTGTATCACATTGATTGATTTGCATATATTGAAGAATCCTTGCATTCCTGGAATAAACCCCACTTGATCATGGTGTATGATCCTTTTAATGTGCTGTTGGATTCTGTTTGCTAGTATTTTGTTCAGGATTTTTGCATCTATGTTCATCAGTGATATTGGCCTGTAGTTTTCTTTCTTTGTGACATCCTTGCCTGGTTTTGGTATCAAGGTGATGGTGGCCTCGTAGAATGAGTTTGGGAGTGTTCCTTCCTCTGAAATTGTTTGGAAGAGTTTGAGAAGGATGAGTGTTAGCTCTTCTCTAAATGTTTGATAGAATTCGCCTGTGAAGCCATCTGGTCCTGGGCTTTTGTTTGTTGGAAGATTTTTAATCACAGTTTCAATTTCAGTGCTTGTGATTGGTCTGTTCATATTTTCTATTTCTTCCTGATTCAGTCTTGGCAGGTTGTGCATTTCTAAGAATTTGCCCATTTCTTCCAGGTTGTCCATTTTATTGGCATATAGTTGCTTGTAGTAATCTTTCATGATCTTTTGTATTTCTGCAGTGTCAGTTGTTACTTCTCCTTTTTCATTTTTAATTCTATTGATTTGAGTCTTCTCCCTTTTTTTCTTGATGAGTCTGGCTAATGGTTTGTCAATTTTGTTTATCTTCTCAAAGAACCAGCTTTTAGTTTTATTGATCTTTGCTATCGTTTCCTTCATTTCTTTTTCATTTATTTCTGATCTGATCTTTATGGTTTCTTTCCTTCTGCTAACTTTGGGGGTTTTTTGTTCTTCTTTCTCTAATTGCTTTAGGTGCAGGGTCAGGTTGTTTACTCGAGATGTTTCCTGTTTCTTAAGGTGGGATTGTATTGCTATAAACTTCCCCCTTAGAACTGCTTTTGCTGTGTCCCATAGGTTTTGGGTCGTTGTGTCTCCATTGTCATTTGTTTCTAGGTATTTTTTTATTTCCTCTTTGATTTCTTCAGTGATCACTTCGTTATGACTGGATTTAGGATTTATGTCATAGATGGGCATGATTTAGTATTAGCAAAAAGATAACACAAGCAATCACAAATGACAAAGTGGGGGGATTAAATTCCACACTTTTTTTTCTAGCCATTAAACAAACTTTGAAACTCTTATCCATGGTTAGCTTTAGGAAATGCCATTATATTCTTCTTCCTTCATCCTGTTTTCCTGTGTGTCCAGTTGTCATGTCAGGATGGATTGAAATCATTTCCTTGTATAAGGGCTTTTAATAATAATTGCAAAGAATGCTCAAGCTCTCAAATCTTAGCTCTAATTCTCCAAAATGCACACTCCATGTAAGGTCTTTACCAACCTTATCAAGTATTGCCAAACTAGTGCTACTTTCTATACCTGTTCAAAGCCAGCAGTTAAGAGAATTGCTTTCCTTAAATGGGCTCTGCAAGGTGACTGCTACCTATTTATTACTAGCAAGTGGTTTTGGTTTGTGAAGCATTGCGTCGTCTCTCTGTCTCTCCTACCTGTGTGCTATGTTTTGTGGGGATACAGTTTATAATCTGCTGGGAAGGATGGTTCTCAGATTGGGATTAAAAAAAATAAAAGGCTTTCTCCTCCCTCCTTCCATCTTGAGGAAATAGAGATGCCTCCTTATATCTGATATGCAGTAACCATCCTTTTCAGCCGCAGCCACCCAACTATTTCACTGCATATAAGTTACACGTACATGCATATACCTTTATTTATAAAAGCATAATCATATTCCCTATGAAACTTTGGGCAGCTTGATTGGTTGATGGAGCCAATGGTTCAGCTGTGCTCTCTGTATGGTTAGTCCTTCTCACTGGGTTCCCTGGTGACAGAGTAAACCCCGAGTCTCCACAATCTCTGGAAAATGCGTCTATCAGAGGAAAAAGCAGGGGAGATTACCAGCGATCACTACCCTTGCTAAAACAACTCAGGCTTCACGCTTACTGCTGACTGACCTTCCTATGACGATGGTAAAACACTGATACACTTACTCTCACACACTTTTAGTCTGGAGATTTACATACTCTCCCGTCAGGGTGGTCCCCTGAGGGCAGGAATTTTTTCCGTATCCTCAGAGCCCATCATGGGGACAGAGTCAGGGTGGTTGTGTAATAAATGTTTCTTCAATGAATTAAAGTTACGAAAGTAAACCCAGATATAAAATAAAAGGTAGCAAGTCGCATCGGTGGACTTCCAATTTAAAAAGAAGAAGAAAAGGATGTGTTGTGACTTTTAAACAGACTATTGACTTTTGCTGGGGTGCACGGCTCACATCGCGATTAGAAGTCCGAACCATAATTGTTCTTGTCATCCACACACTCGTCTCCAGTCAATATCTTTTTATCATATACATTTTTAATCATGTATTAATAAATAAGAAGTCTGTATCTTATTGATGATTGGATTATATTATTGACTAACTCCACAATTCCACACATGGCTTCTGAAAATATAAACAAGGTCAAAATATAAAGATCACGTAAAGAGCATCAAAGACACACGTTAGGCTTTTCTCCAACTCTTCGTACGACTCTTGTGGAGAATGATTCTAAGGAGAGCAGAGGCATTTTGAAATTATTTATCAAGTGAATAAATGATTCTGTCTAGAGCAGAGAGAATAATAGATAAAAATTAAATTACTTTATTGTACTGGAATACTGCAAGTGTTTTTGCTTTTCATACATTTTGGTTGTGAATGATTTCTTGCAATAAAATTTGACCAAGGCTGCTTCAAGAATTCTCACTGAAGTTATAAGGAAAATGCACTCCTGGCTGTTGGCACACAGAAAATGTTACATTTGGAAAAATGGGTTTTACTTCATCACCTGCCAGAAGGATTAGGATTTTCTCCTCCCAAGTCTAAGCTGTTCGTATTATGTTTCTTCCCCTCCTTCTTTCCATATACCTCCCTACTCTGCAATGCCATCTCCTCCATCCATGATGTTTGTTCCTGGGGTGGGTTGCCCAGACACTTCAGCTGTTGGCTAGACACCACTGGGAGAATCAACCTTGTGAAAATTAGACAAGATATGGGTGAAAAATCTCAGTATGATTCAGCTCAGTTCAAATTCTCATGTATAGCATACATTTTAACCATTCTTCTTTCTTCTTCACTCTTCATTAAGATCTCTGGTGTAAAGTTAACGACAGCTATTATACCATCTTAAGTCACTGAGAAGCTGGAGGAAACATGTCTTTCTGAGCCCCACCTCAAATACCTTCTTTACACACTTGGCCTGTGAACTCTGACTTCTCTCTTCTCATAAACCATAGTCCAATTTCTTCCACTTGATCAGGGCACTTTGAAGACCTCTGACATTTTATCATTCTTTTTCTAAAAGTTCCCTTTAATTCACTGACACTCCTCAAACTTTTGATTTTAACTTTCCCTCTGTGGTCTGGTTAATTGCTCCAGTGTCAGTTTCTTGGTTTTGAGAATGTGCTATGTAATATAAGCTGTTACCATTGGGCAGAAGCTAGGTGATGGGTATGTGAGACCTCTTTCTATTGTTTTGCAACTTCTTTTGAGTCTATAATTGTTTCTAAATTACAAAATTAAATCAAATTTTAAAAAATCAGGCCAAAATATCAACAACTCATATTTACATTTAATATAAGTATTTCTACACTCTCTGGACATAACCCCCTAACTCACAATTACATTTGTGGTAGGGAGGGATGTTGGGGAAGTGAGATTATCTTCTTTATTACAGGAGTTATTTTTGATTTTGGAGTTTTAACTGCTTTTGGAGAGAAGCTTTTGGGGACAGGGTGATAGAGCATGATGGGATGGGAGGAGAGACAGACTTTAAGAAAAAGAATAAGAAAATGATTGCTTGTGAGCTAGACTGGAATGAGATAATCAAAAGCACAAATACTTTGAATGTTCACAAAAAATAAAGTCCTGTCTTTTCAGAGCAATGTATTCAAATAGAATTAATACTCCTTTGGAGCTCTTCATTTGAATCGGCTAAGTATGATAATAATACCTTATGTATATAGTCATTTACTCTTTTCAAAGTTCACATTTATTGTCTCTTTGATCTTCATAAAAATGTGACACAGGCAAAGGAGCAATTATTATTCCCATTTTAATATGTGTAGCTAAGCCTGGAACCCATATTTTCCAGTTCCTAGTCAGGTGATCTTCCTAATCCACTATATATTATTAGAATATCTGGTTTGGACTTTAGTTTTCTCTGGTTATGGAGCAAGAACAATGAACGTTGTTCACATTGCTTTAATCTTTGTTTGGGAAAAAAGAAATGAAGTTGTCCCCCTGCCCCCCATCCACTATCTGCAAGGAATTGATTCCAGGGCCCACCATGGGTATCAGAATCCGTGGATGCTCAAGTCCCATAGTCAGCCCTCGAATCCAAGGCTTTGGATCCACCGATTTAACAAAGAATTGTGCAGTAATCCATGTATTAATTGAAAAAAAATTCGCATAGAAGTGGACCTGTGCAGTTCAAACTCGTGTTGTTCAAGGGTCAACTATACTTTAAATAATAATACTGTCCTGAAAAATGACAGGCCGTGTGTGTTACTTAATGAATTTTTTCCTTCATGTATCACTCTGTGACTTTCTGTAAGTGAAGCTCTTTGGGTCTATCTCTCCAGTTCTCTGTCTTTCTGGTAACATGACTGTCTTCTCCTCCACCTTGGGTATCTTCACCTTGGTTTAACTGATAAATTGAGAGTTTCTATATTTTATTTTACTTATTCAATAGAATTTTGTAGTCACACTTCTTGATGTAGAGAGAGAATCTTGAGAATATTTTTCAATTTCTCTTTTTTGTAAACCAAATCACTGATTTTTCCTAAGAGGCCCTTTTTAGTATTCTTAGTTTGTTTTTTGGTCCTGGATTCTATGGCCTTTCACCAATTTCCCCTAATCAATCAAGTTTCCTTTTTCCCAGAAAGTTTGTTTTGGGTTTTAAAAAGTCTCCAGAGAGTAGGCATAGAGGGAACGTACCTCAACATAATAAAGGCCATAGATGACAAACCCACATCCAACATCTTTCTCAATGGTGGAAAACTGAAGCTATTTCCACTAACATCAGGAACAATACAAGGTTGCCCACTCTCACCACTATTATTCAACATAGTTTTCGAAGTTTTAGCCACAGCATTCAGAGAAGAAAAGGAAATAAAAAGAATCCAAATTGGAAAAGAAGTAAAACTGTCACTGTTTGCAGATGACATGATACTATACATAGAGAATCCTAAAGATGCTACCAGAAAACTACTAGAGCTAATCAATGAATTTGGTAGAAGAGCAGGATACAAAATTAATGCACAGAAATCTCTTGCATTCCTATACGCTAATGATGAAAAATCTGAAAGAGAAATGAAAGAAACACTCCCAATTACCATTGCAACAAAAAGAATAAAATACCTAGAAATAAACCTACCTGAGGAGACAAAAGACCTGTATGCAAAAAACTATAAGACACTGATGAAAGAAATTAAAGATGATACAAACAGATGGAGCAATATACCATGTTCTTGGATTGGAAGAATCAACATTGTGAAAATGACTCTACTACCCAAAGCAATCTACAGATTCTGCAATCCCTATCAAACTATTTTTCACAGAACTAGAACAAAAAATTTCACAATTTGTATGGAAACACAAAAGACCCTGAATACCCAAAGCTATCTTGAGAAAGAAAAACAGAGCTGGAGGAATCAGGCTCCCAGACTTCAGACTATACTACAAAGCTACAGTAATCAAGACAGTATGGTACTTGCACAAAAACAGAAATATAGATCAGTGGAACAGGATAGGAAGCCCAGAGATAAACTCACACACATATGGTCAAATATGATCTTTATATTTTATCTTTGATAAAGAAGGCAAGAATATACAATGGAGAAAAGACAGCCTCTTCAATAAGTGATGCTGGGAAAACTGGACAGCTACATGTAAAAGAATGAAATTAGAACACTCCCTAACACCATACAAAATAATAAACTCAAAATGGATTAAAGACCTAAATGTAAGGCCAGACACTGTAAAACTCTCAGAGGAAAACAGAGGCAGAACACTCTATGACATAAATCACAGCAAGATCCTTTTTGACCCACCTCCTAGAGAAATGGAAATAAAAACAAAAATAAACAGATGGGACCTAATGAAGCATAAAAGCTTTTGCGCAGCAAAGGAAACCATAAACAAGATGAAAAGACAAGCCTCAGAATAGGAGAAAATATTTGCAAATGAAGCAACTGACAAAGGCTTAATCTCCAAAATATACAAGCAGCTCATGCAGCTCAATATCAAAAAAACAAACAACCCAATCCAAAAATGGGCAGAAGACCTAAATAGACATTTCTCTAAAGAAGATATATGGATTGCCAGCAAACACACGAAAAGATGCTCAACTTCACTAATCATTAGAGAAATGCAAATCAAAACTACAATGAGGTATCACCTCACACATGTCAGAATGGCCATCATCAAAAAATCTAGAAACAATAAATGCTGGAGAGGGTGTGGAGAAAAGGGAACCCTCTTGCACTGTTGGTGGGAATGTAAATTGATACAGCCATTATGGAGAACAGTATGGAGGTTCCTTAAAAAACTAAAAATAGAACTACCATATGACCCAGCAATCCCACTACTGGACATATACCCCGAGAAAACCATAATTCAAAAAGAGTCATGTACCACAATGTTCATTGCAGCTCTATTTACAATAGCCAGGACATGGAAGCAACCTAAGTGTCCATCAACAGACGAATAGATAAAGAAGATGTGGCACATATATACAATGGAATATTAGCCATTAAAGTAACGAAATTGAGTTATTTGTAGTGAGATGTATGGACCTAGAGTCTGTCATACAGCTAACACATACATATGGAATCTAAAGAAAAATGGTTCTGAAGAACGTAGAGGCAGGACAGGAATAAAGATGCAGATGTAGAGAATGGACTTGAGGACACTGGGCAGGGAAGGGGTAAGCTGGGACGAAGTGAGAGAGTGGCATGGATATATATACACTACCAAATGTAAGATAGATAGCTAGTGGGAAGCAGCCACATAGCACAAGGAGATCAGCTCGGTGCTTTGTGACCACCTAGGGGGTAAGATAGGGAGGGTGGGAGGGAGACACAAGAGGGAGGAGTTATGGGGATATATGTATACGTATAGCTGATTCACTTTGTTATACAGGAGAAACTAACACAAAAATGTAAAGCAATTATACTCCAATAAAGATGTTAAAAAATACATATACACTGCACAATGCAGGGAATATAACCAATATTTTATAATAACTATAAATGGAGTATGACTTTTAAAAATTGTGAATCACTCTGTTGTACACCTGTAACTTATGTAATATTGGACATCAGCTATATCTCAATTTAAAAAGTAAAAACAATACATTAAGATCTATGATCCATTTTCTGTTAATTTGTTTGTTTTGAGATTTAGGTTGAGGCTTATTTTTCTGCCTATACATATCCAGTTGTTCTAATGCCATTTGTTGAAATGCCTATGTTTCCTTCATTGAATGGGCTTTGCATCTTTGTCAAAATCAGTTGGTCCTATTTCTGTGGGTCTGTTTCTGGATTCCCCATTCTATTTCATTAATCTATATATCTATCTCTATGTCAGTACTTCCACTGTCTTGATTATTATAGCTGTATAGTAAGTATAAAAATCAGGAGATGTGATTCTTTCAACTTCGTTCTTATTTTTCAAAATTCTTTTTGCTAGTCTACATCCTTTCTGTTCTAAATAATTTTAGAAACAAGTTTTCTGTATCTACATAGAATCTTGCTAGCATTTTGATAGGAATTATGTTAAACCTATAGATCCATTTGGAGGATCTTTCCCATGTAGAGTCTTCAAATCCATGAACATTATATGTCTTTCCATTTATTTAGGTTTTCTTTGATTGCTTTCATCAGGTTTTTGTAGTTTTTATCATAGTGATCCTAGGTATGTTTTATTAGACTTATACCTGTGCAATTTAGGGGGCTATTTTAAATGTTGTTTTTGTTTTCAGTTTCAGTTTCCAATTGTTCATTACTAGGATATAGAAATATGATTGGTTTTGCATGTTAACTTTGTATCTTCCAACTTTGCCTGTAATTTCTAGATTTTTAAAATAGAGTACTTGGGATTTTCTACATAGACAATCATGTTATCTGCAAATAATTTTATTACTTTCTTTCCAGTATGTATGTCTTTGATTTTTTTTTCTTGCTTTATTGTATAGATAAAGACTTCCAGTAGCTCCAACCAAGTCTCAATGTCCATTTTTTTTTGGTCCAATATAATGTATACTTTCTGATCTCATAGGTTTCAAAGCTTTCTTATAGATTTTGTCATATGAGATTTTGCTTATTCTCCTTTAATAATAGTTTTGTTTTTGTTTTGTTTTTGTTTTTTGGTTAACCAATGAGGCACCAGAGGAGAACAGCTAAAGGAGTTGGAATGGTTAAACTAATTGAATTCCTTTGTGAGCAATGCAGAGTATGGGGGAACCATCATCATCCAGAGATGGTCAGAGCCCCGCAAAGGTATTAAGAAGTACAGAGCAAGTCTATGTGGCAGTCCAACAGCTGGGCAACTAGGGTGGACTTTAGAGATCAGATTCTAGCCTCCAACCCGTTAAAAAGCCAAAAACACCCATTCCTTAAGACTGGGATAAAATTCCTTAAGCACTGAGACAGAAAATTGGGTACAGTGAAATAAGTACAAATATTCATCTTCAGGACTGGAGTGCCAGTGAATAGAATGACTCCAGGGGCAATATGGGATTCCAAGGTGTTGGATGAAGCTCTTGCTTGCAGCCAAGACTGACCCTCAAATAGTGAAGTAGGACTTGGTGGTGAGTTGGGGGAGTGACCTCTATCATGGGGAGAGGAGGGATGAATAGGCTATGAATCTCACAGATTTTGATAGAACAAAATATGAGTGAAAAGTTTGTCATCTGTACTTTTTCCTTTTCCCCCTGTCAAAGGAGTCATTTTCTTCTTATTTAAAAATTGTTAATGTTTGAAATAAGTTTTATTCGTTTCAAATACATAGATTTATGGAATTAACTCTATTGATCAAATAGAGTAAAAATTTAAGACTGAGTAACTTCTGCATTGTTGCTTCCAGATAAGGGGTCTCTTGCATTATTAGCATTTCTACAAATACCCTTTTCCTAAGGAAGGAAACTGTTTGATCACCCAGGAGGTATTTTGGAAACAAACAGCTAATCTGTGGTCAAAGATCAGGAATTTCATTTACCTGATTTCATGATTAGCTGCAGCCAAAGTATCATTTTGGACAGATTCTTGGACAGCATCTCTCGAACAAGAGCTCTCAGATCATGAGAAAACAACTTCTTTCTCTCATTTATCACTTCATATTAGGTCACGACTCAGTCTTAATTATATTCTTATCTTAGGTATAGGTGTAGACCTGCCAGGGCATAAAAATGGACCAAATAGATAACTCCTTCTAGTTCTTCTATAATCCTGCTCACATTGCCTTTGACCGTATCACTCATCTAGTAGTATGGGATTGAAACCCCTGATCATTCCCCACAGATTACCTCCCTATGGGTTTCTAAAACACCTACTGGATGATTAAACACTCTCCTTCCTCAAGAAAGAGTATTTGTAGAAATGCTAAAAATATATCAAAATCCGTGTCTGAATTCAGGTCACCCAGACAACTGGCTTGGCTCTTACAGCCTCCTAAAGGTCACCTGTGTCGTTATTTGCATTCACTGTGCCATCCACAAATATAAATTAAGCCACCTGCAAGAAAAGGAACTTTAAATTTAGGCAGTGGGCATAGACTGGGCCCAAAGGATCCATTTCCGCTAAATGAGGCTATAAAAACTAAATATGACCTAAGCATTCTTCTGCCCTCCAAAACAAGGCTCAAGATGACAGTTAAGCCAAGAAATCACACTACCTAGAAGAAAGCAAAGGACACGACAAACACTCATCCCATCATCTCTCAGTACAACAAAGCACAGACAAAATACAGGTTTGGAAAGAACCACGGGTCTGATGAATTAGCTTTTTGTATATTTCTCAGATGGTATTAATAGTATTAACACACACACACACACACACACACACACACACACACACACACACACCATTTTCACAGGAAAATATCATCCCAAAGATGTATTGGCAGTAAGCACAACACCCAAAACCCAAAAGACACAAAATAAGAGCATCCAAAGTGTTATCACTTAGATATACTACAGCACACATTTGTCTTCAGTGCAGAATCTCGGTGTGTAACTGTATACAGTGGAGCCTCCCCATTACTTTATTCTAATAAATTCAAATGAAATAGCTTGTGGTGATCCCACTGGGTCAGCTGGTGCTGCCCAGGGCTTGAATCAGCTGAAAAAATGGTTCAATGGCAGTGGAAAAAAAGTAAGGCCATACTAGATATCTGGTATTGTGTCATTTATTGCCTTTTTTTTGAGGAATAGTATGCGTTTCCTTGGAATTTTGGGGGTGCTTTGTGGTTTCCCTTATATTAATTAACCATGCAAAAGAAAGTGCCCTGGATATTTTCCTATCATTGAAAAGTCAGATCAGTTCAAGACCAAACTAAAATTCTGTACACTAACATTTCCCAAAGGAGTGCTATGAGAAGATGTTTCAATGCTTTACCTATGTGTAGGAAATATTGTTGTAAATAAAGTTAAACAGGTTGCTTTACTCTGGGGCTTTGCAACGCCTATGATAGGCTAAGGTACATTAAGAATAGCTTTAGGATTACCAGATACAGACTACTATATATAAAATAGACAACAAGGACCTTCAGTATAGCACAGGGAACTATATTCAGTATCTTATAATAACCTATAATGGCAAATAATCTGAAAAAGAATATATATATATATATATATATATATATATATATATATAACTGAATCACTTTGCTGTATACCTGAATCATTGTAAATCAACTATTCTTCATTAAAACATTTTTTAATTTAAAAAAAGTTTTTTTAAAAAAAGAATATCCTAGAAGGAGACAGAGTAGTCAGTATTTCCCAAACTTGCTTGACCATAGAATCATTTCTTGTGAAGCATCTCACTTCACAGGTGTTTCCCAGACCACACTTGAATAAAACATTGCTTCAAGTGGTTTCAACAGGAACATTAAAGCCAGACCCATTGCTCCTTCTTGCTATCTGGCCCCAGGTGACTGGTGGCAGGGACCACACTGAATATAACTTTGTTCCTTTTGTTTTCCACACAGTGAAAGGACCTGGTATACCAGTTGCTCTGTTTGGTTTGATTTTTACAGAGGGTATAAATCACCCTGACCAAACCACATATCCATCAGGGAACACAATTTGAGGGGTTCAAAATAGGCAGTCAGCCATTCCTTGGTTGATTATAAAGAAAGAAATCACTGTTGTAATTAGTCCTCATGTAAAATTTTGATGTGACAAAGTCCTGAAAATGTGTACTATACTATTTCTTATCTTTTTTTTTTTGCTTACTCTCAGTGAATACATATGAGGTTTTAGTCTGTGTTTGTATATCTGTATGAGTAAACCCTTGATAATAATACCATCTGAGATATACTGATTACAGAAGATGTTCTGTACTGAAGAAGTTCTGTTATTTCACTAGACCAATATAAAATTTCATGACATATGTACATATATATATATATATATATATATATATATGTATTCTGAGATAAAGACAGTTCTTTCTCTACTCTCCCTCCCCCCAAAAATAATCAGATGGTCATGTCAAAACAGTAATTCAATCAAACCTGCAAATTCAGATCAAAACATGACTTAAAACTTCTTTAAAAAAAGTAAATTCATGGGCTTCCCTGGTGGCGCAGTGGTTGAGAGTCCGCCTGCCCATGCCGGGGACACAGGTTCGTGCCCCGGTCCAGGAAGATCCCACATGCCGTGGAGCGGCTGGGCCAGTGAGCCATGGCCGCTGAGCCTGTGCGTCCGGAGCCTGTGCTCCGCAACGGAAGAGGCCACAACAGTGAGAGGCCCACGTACCGCAAAAAAAAAAAAAAAAAAGAAAGTAAATTCAGTTGTTTGGCGTTCTGTAGACAGTTTTGTAGACCTCAGATTTCACTTTTCAACCAGTTAGTTTACTGTGGCATAGACAAAGCCTGTGTCAGCATTCTCTGAGGGCACCTCATGAATACAGACTGTAGTGATGTGCTGTCTTGTAGGAAAATCCAAACAAAGTGTCAGAAGCAGAAGTCATTCTGTCAAGTAGGCAGTTGATTCAGTTAAGTAAAGAGTTTAATTTTTTTCCTATTCAATTGGTGAGTTGATATATTCTAGCTTCAGTCTTAATCCCTATGTTTTGAGGAAGTACAAACAAATATTTAAGGGACAAATCCAAGTAATACAAATTAATGGTGCTCATTCAGGTGCTGAATTGAAGGGAGACATTTCTGGGAGAAGGAGGCATGGTAGGGAAGTTTCCACCTCCCTCCTTACCTCCCTTTTCTTTCGTTCCCTCTTACAAAGTACCTTTTGGTTAGACTTTAGGAGAAAAGTGAGGACAAGGCTTAGTGGAAGGTTGAAAAGGAGGCATGCTTTAATCATCCACAAAAGGAGGAAGTTTGTCAAGTGAAAAAGAAAAGAACGCAAATGATGAGCCAGTAAGTTTGACAAGGGTAGAGCGTAAGTCCCAGAAAATGACTGTTATTTGATAGTTTGAGGATGGAAAGCCTTAAAATATATTGATACTTTTATATTTAATTTGATGGATGATGGGAGAAGTAACTTGACATTTCAGTATAAAGTACATTCTATATAACTATCTATATTAATCTATTGATCTAGAGATAGACATACACATTGTATACAGATATATAAAGATATATTGCATATATGTATACAAGTATAGAGGTACTATAGATACATTGTATTTATAGATAGATTTAGATAGATCAATTTACACAACATATATAAGTGGGTCTCTCCATATAGCTATATAATACATATAGATGTATACCTATAATCAGGTAGATAGATATACACATTGTTTATCGATATCTATATATAAAGCACTAACAAAAGCATTATAGGGGATTGTCATATAAGAGAGAAATAACAAATTTTATCTGTTGAAGATGATTTTTGTTAGAGAAATTATTTTTCTATTTATATGAAATTGTTTTAATATTTATACATTAAAATTCTAATAGTAACTGTTATAGACTGAGTTGTGTCCCCACAAAATTCATATGTTGAAGCCCTAGTGCCCACTGTGACTGTATTTGGATATAGGGTCTGTGGGGAGAGAATTCAATTTAAATGAGGTCATAAGGGTGGAGCCTTAATCCAACAGGACTAGTATCCTCATAAGAAGAGGAAGAGGCACCAGAGAGCTCTCTCTCCATGAGCACAGAGGAAGGCGGCTGTCTGAGAACACAGTGGTGAGAGGAGGTGGCCGTCTACAAGCCAGAAAGAGAGGCCTCAGCAGAAACTAACCCTGGCAGCACCTTGATCTTAGACTTCTAGACTCCCAGAACTGTGCCCACACACACCCCTACAGAGTTTGCCTACCAACTCAGGATGTTTCCACAGCTGTCCTTGTTTTGAAAACTTTTTATAGTAAACATGTGCAAATTTCTCCCCAACTGTAACCAGTACTCATTCATATACGTTTTCCAAGTTCACAGGCAATCAGGCTTCAGTGACAGCAAAGTGATGTAAGACATCAGGTGGGTCCCATTACTGAGGACTAGAGGCAGATGCAGTAGGAAGCAGGGGTGCGAGAGTCTCGATTTCTCAAAATGCTGTGTAAACCAACACACCAGGATAGTGTGGACCTCTTGTTAGAATGCTGATCCCAAATTCCCCAGATCCATATTTAAGAAGCCCCCCTGTTGATTCTTGTACACACTGAAGCTCAAAAATTCTATTTAAATTGTGGACAGACTTCCCTCTGCCACAGCAGGAAGCTGAGGGGAGGGTTAATGTTGGGGATCAATAAATGCTTATTGAATGGAATTGATGACCTCTCAGGGCCCTTTTGTGTCTATCTGTGAAATTGATCATCTTTTTTTCCCCAATCACATGATGTTTTATTTATTCTTATTCAGTAACAGTGTAGTGTGTAGCACAAAATACTTCACTTAGTAATTCCTCCTGACTTTTTAATTGAAGTATAGTTAACTTACAATATGTTAGCTTCAGGTGTATGGCAAAGTGATTCAGCTTTACATATATATAAAAGAATATATATATATGCATATATCCTTTTTCAGATTCTTTTCCATTATAGATTATTACAAGATATTGACTATAGTTCTCTGTGTTGTTTACCTATTTTATATATAGTAGTATGTATATGTTAATCCCAAACTCCTAATTTATCTCTTCCCCCATCCCCGCTATCCTCTTTGGTAACCATAAGCTTGTTTTCTATGTCTGTGAGTCTATTTCTGTTTTGTAAATAAGTTCGAAACTGATCATCTTTGAGGAGCAAGTCCATTGTTTTCCTATTCTGCAGACTAACATTCCCACACCAGAAGGTAACTTCAAGCTTCCCATGGCAGGCTGGGCAACAGACAAGTTTAACCCTTTCACTATTGCAGAAATTGCTAATCTTTTTTTTTTTTTTTTTTTTTTTTTTTTAAATTGCTAATCTTAAAAGCATAAAAATATGCTTCCTCCTTATCCACCCTCTCCTTATCTTCCATCATCTTTCTTCTCAGTTCTAACCTGCACCAGAATATTTATAACGTTTCCTCCTATCTCCTAGCTAGAACCACTCGCAGGAAAGGATCAGTCTTGGTAACACCGTGTAATCCTGAGCTCCCATTTTTTCCCACTCAGATCATTGACACTTCAGGCCTGTCACTGAATCTCATGCAACTGTAAGTGAGGAAGAAAATGTCTTTCCCACAAGGGAGGTGCAGAATAGGCTGCTGATGCCTTGCCTCGTGTTGGCCCACCTGGGTTTCCCTGCAGGTACAGGTTCTCAGCACACAGTAAGTTTCTCACCTGCCCTGCAACTCTCTTCTCTGCCTGAGGCTTTCTCTGGCTCCACTGAAGGTGCCACCTTGGAAGCAGGAGCCACCTGGAAGTGTGCATCTGAGGATCATGCTTCTGGGGGCAACTCTCAACCCATGGGATAGGAGTCCAGATATAAACGGCCTGCCATTCTTGTTCTCCTGATTCTGAAGTGTGTTCCTCAAGGTTCCTCAGTGGATCCCAGTGGGATGGAAGCCCAGTTGGCCATGGAAGTAACTTGTTCTTTCATGTTCATGCAACTGACATTTCTCCCTTCTCTTGTTCACATGTGATTCCTGGGATCACCTTCCAATTAAACTGCCTGCACTCAAGACCCTATCTCGGGGTCTGCTTTGGGGACCCCCAAACTAAGATGAATACCGTGCTCATGAATCACACCTCATCTCTGCTTATCAAAAGGGCCATAAATTGGTTTCCAATAGAATATCTGCATTGCACAATAATTTTAGCAGAATTTAAGTGATTGTATAAATCTATGACCACATAAATCTAGACTTCTTACTTCTCTTAAAGTGCCGCAGTATTTACCGCGACAGGGCCCTGCTGGTCCTGAGGGGTGACTAGTCTCTTTAGAGGGCCCTGCACTCTGCAGCTTGCCCAGGCCTGACCACTCACTCCAGGAACGCAGATGTACATGTATCTACTCCACACTTCTTCCTCATGTTCACAACCCTCCAGGCTCCTGTCGGCATTGGGGCAATAGTGGATATTGGGCTAGCGGGCTTTGTCACCTACAAGTGTGGGAGACTTCATGCACTGAGGCAGCTTGGGAGTGTTGCTGGTGATGGTGAACAGCTGTCCTGTTCTCAGCACTGATGTGAAGAAAGCCCAGAAGTTTCTTTCCCACCTTCTTCCTGGAGCCAGGACTATAGGACCAGTGGGAAGCCACTTTCTGAGAGTCCCTGGGAAGCAGCACAGGAAAGTGAAGGCCTGTAAAAGCAGCACTGGCCTGAGCCCAGGTCCACACTGGTGACCAGTGCCCTTTGCGTCTGTGTCCAGGCCAGGGCTCTCCCAGGCTGTTTCCTGCAGGAGGGAGAATGAGGAGGAGCATCCTTCTGACCTGGAAAAAGCAATTTGAGTTTTCTCTGGGCTACGATCTCTTCTTTCTTTCTTTCCTAGAAAAGTCATTTAACGGGGCCTAAGAAACCACGAAAATTCAGACTGAATCTTAGAATGAGTTCCATTTACAAGTTTCAACAATAAGTTTGTGTGGAGAGAGTGGAGAACTCAGCTAACCTCTGTGTTTCTCGGCATTTTAATTTGGCCAAAAGTGATAATCACCATATTTAGTGACCTTGTAGATGCCCTGAGCATTATAGAGACACTGGGAGAAAATTACCAAGTGCTGAATGTTAGTCCTAGTTTTACCTATTTTAAAAGTCTCATTTATCTCAAAGGAAAAAAAAAAGTTAAATGGAAAGCCCTAGTACTACAGAGGACAGAGAGAAAGAAAACAGTTACTGAAACAATTTTAATAAAAGAAATAGCCAATTAACAGAGCCACAGAAGGGACCCTATTATGCCCACTTCAGAAGTATCCTCTTCCCTTTATCTTTTTGGGAGCATGAATATAGCTTAATTTTGGAACTGTATATCTATTCCAAATTCCCCTCTCCTAAATGATTGTAGTTAATGAAACAGATCTGAAATGCCTGTGGCTATTTACATATAGTACGTGGTCAAAGATATGCTTGGAAGGGAGGAAGGGAGGAAGGAAGGAAAATTTTCCATTCATTCTGGTTTTAGGATGATATTATAGAATGGGTAGAGAGGTCAGAAATGATGAAAGAGGAGTAGGAATGTTCCCGTAAATGCTATGACCCTCCAAATCATTTCTCTCCGTTTATCAACCAAGTGTTATTAACCCTCACCGTGCCCAGTGCTGGGAGAATCAAAGACATGTAAAACATGGCCCTTATGTGAACCAGTTTAAAATCTAGTTGTAGAAGCACAGCAAACAAATATATATATGAAATAATTACAAAGGATGAGGTACAAATTCTGGGTTATGACAAGAACCGACATTCCGAGAAGGAAGAGGCCGCTTGGGACTGATACAGTCGGAGAAGCCTTCTGGAGATGGTGCAGGAGTCAGCCTCTAAGATGAACTGGCTCCATCCCCCATCTATCCCTCACATTAACTCTGGAAGGTTAATCTCTCTTCATAAATGAGGAAACAGTTCAGGCAGATTACGTCACTTACCAAGGTCACACAACTGAGGTGTATCTAACGGCAGGGGCCTCTCCTCCACACAGCACTTTTGCTATCGTGTCTGGGTTGTTGCAATGATGGGATAAAAGCCAAAGTCCTGGTTTAGACTCTGCACCATGCAAGTCTCATTGCCCACCATTTTTCCGTATGCCCTCTGCTTCAGCCATGCCTTATGTTTTAAGAAAGGTCCTAGCAGGAAATATCTGGCACACCTAAAAGAATTTAACTAAAAGTAGTATAATGAGGAATTATTTTCACAGAAGTGGGCAATTAGAAGAACTAGCCAAGGCTGGGGGAGTAGCCAGCAGGAGCAGGAAGCCAGTACTACTCCAGGACTAGAGAGACAAGAGGATAAGTGGAGATATTGGAGCCTGGAAAATGCTGGAACCACGAAGGCGGGAGGTAGTAGGAACCGTTGCTCTGCATCCGCACCCTCAAAACCACAGTGAGAACAAACCCCCCCATCCTCTCTCACCACCTGCCCTTGCGTTGCCTGCTGGTGTCTTCCATTGGTCAAACTTCTGGAAGACAGAGGGCAAAGGAGTCCGAGTGCTACAGTCCAAGGAGGTCAACCTCACAGACACAGAGGAGGAAAGGGCAGAGACTAGATCTTAGGGACAAACACTGCTGCCACCCAGAAGGTCCTCCATTGCCTGTCTAACTCCTCTGCATCCTTTAAGACTTAGTTCAAGGGACACCAACACTGCGGAGCCATTTATAACCCACAACCTGGGCTAAGAGCCTCCCCTCTGTGCTTTCACAGTCTGTGCATACCTTGATTCTTGCCCCTCTCTTGTTCTTGGAATGAACCCCGAGCGAGCCAGAGGCACTGGGGCTGAGGAAAATCGCTATCCTAATTCAACCAAATGCATGCGAGGGGGCTGATCAAATTGAGCACTCAGTGATAAACACATATTTCCTAAATTTTTAATTTTGATTTACTTTTAAACTTAGAGAAACATTGCCAGAATAATATAAAGGACTCCTATGTTCCATTCTTCCGGATTCGCCAATTAACATTTTGACCCATTCACATTATCATTCTTCTCTCTCTCTCTCTCTCTCTCTCTCTCTCTCTCTCTCTCTCTATATATATATATATATATATATATATATATATATAAAATATAAAAAAATATATATTTAACATCTATATATAATATAGATGTAAAAATTTCCCTTTGTTATTTGAAAGTTGGAATGATTACCCCTCTGCTACTAAATACTTTAGTGTGTATTTTCTAAGAACAAGGACATTCTCTTTTATACTTAGAATACAATAATCAAAATTGAATGTTGATACAATACTGTTACCTAATCCACAGTCCATTTTCAAATTTTGTCAGTTGCATCAGTCATATTCTTAATAGCTCTCCCCACTCCCCTCCCCAAGTCCAGAAGCCTATACAAGATCATGCATTGCGATCGGTTGCTATATATGTTTAGTCTCCTTTAACCTAGAACACTTCCTCTGCCCTTCTGTGTCTTGCCTTGAAACCTTTGTAGAGTATGGGACAGTAATTTCACAGAATGCCCTGTAATGTGGCTTTATCTGACATTTCCATTTGATTAGATTTAGCTTCTTCATTTTTGGCAGGAATACCTGTGATGTTGTGTCCTTCTTGGTGCCTCGTTGAGTTATGTCCGTGTGCCCTGATATTAGTGATATTAACTCATTATTGGTGAAGGTGTGTCTGCCAAGTGTCTCTATTATTAAATGTTATTAGTTTAAATTTATAAATAACTTGTGGAGGATTCTTTGAAACTATGTAAATAACCTGTTCCTCATCAAATTCCAACCATTTTTAAAAAGGAAAAGAAAAACAATTTGCAGGGTGTAGTGGGCAAAAAAGGGAAGTGATGCTAATCTTCAGTCATCCCTAATCTTCTGCCCCTGGTACCAAGGCAGGTAATTTCACTGTCTAGGGTTTTCCCTTTGGAATCACAGCTTGTCTCTGCTGGGTCCCTACTAAGGATTCCATTAGGAGATAACTGAAGAGGTTGATTTGAGTCTCAATAGGAAAAACAAACCAACCCAGCAGCACCTCCTTGGGATCAGGGCTCAGTCCTTTTATAATTCTCCAGTCTCCTCTGGTCATCAGAAGCAGGGATCCCTTCCTGCCTATTCCCACTTAGCTAAGTGTACATCAAAACCAGGTAGGCTTTCCACTGGCTTATTAACTTCAAAGTTCTGAGCTGTAGAAGCATAGCCTAATTATTATTGACCCAAGTCATTTTTCTTGCTTAGGAAATGGTTTAATAGTATTAGGAGCTGAAGTCTGATGAAACTGGAAACCCAAATAATCTTGTCCTCAGACCTTGAAGACTATTACAAAGTCAATGTCTCTGCCTTAAAAAAAAAAAGTAAGTATTTATAGTGTTTTAAACTGCTACTTGCTTTCCTTTCCATATCTCCTTTAATAAGATAATCACGGTGAGAACTTTAAACCACCTGTAAAATATTGCATCATAGTTATTAGTTTAGTTACCTGTCCCACCCTAAAATGGGATCTCTTTGAGGCCAGGGCTGTGCACTATTCATTTACCTGTGCATCTCCTGCTAGCATTTGCACAGCACATTATGGGCACTCAGGTTTAGTTGAATAATTGAATGAATTAAATGGCTCCCAGTATTATAAATTATTCTTCACTGCAGTCTGTTTCTTTTATTAAAATATTTCAGTCTAGGAGCAAAAAGAATTTAATTAGAATCTATTGTTTTTGTAGAAAATGTATTGTTATTGTAGAAAATATTTTAAAATTTTATGGAAAAACATTTTTAAAAATCTGGGGACTTCCCTGGTGGTGCAGATTAGAAGCCTCCACAATGAGAGGCCCGCGCACCACAACAGAGAGTAGCCCCCGCTCTCCACAACTAGAGAAAGCCCGTGCTCAGCAAGGAAGACCCAACACAGCCAAAAAAAAAAAAAAATCTAAATAAATGTACCAATATTAGTTTTACAGAAAGAATCTCTTTATATTGTTTAATACTTTTTATTTTAAAAAAGTGTAAGACTCACAAGAAGTTACCAGAATGGTACAGAGAGTCCTAAATACCCTTCACCCTGCTCCCCCCAAGGATAACATCTGACATAGTAGATGTTGTCATAGTGAATTTGTTCAAACCCAGAAATGGACTTCACTGCAATACTAACTCAACTACTGACTGATTCTTATTCGGGATTCAACAGTTTTTACAAGCACTTTTTTTGGTTTTTTTATAGTTCTTAGAAATTTTATCCCATGTCTAGTTTTGTGCAACCATGATTACAATCTGAACACAGAACTGTCCCATGACCACAAAGAAGCTCCCTCATGTTATCATTTTATAGTCACACTTCACTGACACACACGCCCCCTACACCCACCAAGACTAACCTCTGGAAACCCTTGATCTGTTCTCTGTAATGTGGTCACTTCGAGAATATTACATAAATAGGATTACACAGTATGTTACATTTTGTGATTGGCTTTTTTTTTCTCCACTCAGCATAATGCCCTTGAGATCCATCCAGGGCTCTGCCCTGAGGCCCCTTCATGTCTTTCTCTCCATAGCTTCTCTAGGTGATTTCATCTGGTCCCATGGCTTTAAATATGAACTCTATAATGATGCCTTCCTAATCTTTATTTCCAACTTCCTAGAAATCCAGTCTTGGAAATTCATGTGCCTAATTTATGACTTCATGGATGTTTAATACATTTCTCAAAATGAACCTGGCTGAAACAGTTTTTTCCCCCAAACCTACAGAAGATTAGAGAAACTCCAAGCCTTTTCATTTGAATACCCACTACTTTGCCAAATTGCTCAAGACAAATATTGAAGAACTCTCTGATTTTTCTGTTTCTTTTACTTTACGTGTTAATTAGTTAGTAATTCTGTTGATTCCACCTATAACCACATCCTGAGTTGGAATGCATTTATTCTCTCTGGTAGGGAGTATGAAGCAGAAGTTAAGAGCCTGGGTCTTGGGTCAAACCCTGCATCTGCTTCCTGCCAGTTATGAGCCCTTAGACTCCCTCTTTACCTGCATTCTCTCGTTGGCAAGATGAATTAGTCAAGTTCAAGTATGAGCTCTTTTAACAATCCATGGTACATAGCAAACACACAAACACTCAAAAATATTAGCTGTCTTTCATCATTTGTTCACAAATGCTATAGAGTGACTATTAGGTGATGGGTACTGGGTATACAGCAGTAAATGGCGCTGAGATCCCCGCTTTAGAGAGCATAAGTTGTAATGTGTTGGGG
This sequence comes from Mesoplodon mirus, assembly GCF_964341445.2. Taxonomy (NCBI): domain Eukaryota; kingdom Metazoa; phylum Chordata; class Mammalia; order Artiodactyla; family Ziphiidae; genus Mesoplodon; species Mesoplodon mirus. Next base: position 184,332,146 of record NC_138978.1, on the reverse strand, counting down.
AGGGAGGGATAGAACTGAGTGACTGTATGTAACAGCTGTGGTTACTATGGAAGTGAGTAGCCCTGATCTTTTTAAAAAAAATTTTATTGAAGTAGAGTTGATTTACAATGTTGTGTTAATTTCTGCTGTACAGCAAAGTGACTCAGTTATACATATACATATTCTTTTTCATATTCTTCTCCATTACGGTTTATCACAGGATATTGAATATAGTTCACTGTGTTATACAGTAGGACCTTGTTGTTTATCCATCCTGTATATAATAGTTTGCATCTGCTAACTGCAAACTCCCACTCCATTCCTCCCCTACCCTTGGCAACCACAAGTCTGTTCTCTATGTCTGTGAGTCTGTTTTGTTTCATAGATATGTTCATTTGTGTCATATTTTAGATTCCACATATAAGTGATATTATGGCATTTGTCTTTCTCTTACTGGCTAACTACACTTAGAATGATCATCTCTAGGTCCATCCATGTTGCCGCAAATGGCATTCTTTCATTCTTTTTAAAGGCTGAGTAATATTCCATTGTACATATATACCACATCTGATCTTTCTTTAAAAGAACCAGCCATGAGGAGCACAGGTAGCTGAAGGCCTCCACCTGTCATACCTTCCAACCCTTTCCAGTGTTCACACTGAGACCTCTTCCCTCAGGCTGATCCTAAACTGTGACTGAGCAGAGGTGCCAGAGCCCGGTCATCTTTGGACCCCTCTAATGGACCATCTTTCCTCCAGGGCCTCCCATCAGCCTGACCAAGACTTCCTCAGAGCAGCACTGCAGTCTGAGGCCCTCCCATCTGCTCTTCTTCCCCAGTCCTCCTCCCTTGCCTCTCTCCTTTCACAGATGCCAGCCCTGCACTGCAGTCTGAAGGCTCTGCCTCCCTGTTCCTCCTCCCTCCCCCTTTTATCCTTCTAAGGAATTTCCTCCAATTAATCTCTTGCCCATCAAAATCCATTTTAGCATCTACTTCTTGGAGGAGGCAAACTCAGTGGGATAAAGAAAAATGAAATGGGGTCAGGGAGATAGAAAGTGACTCAGAGATATAGAAAATATTTATTGAATGCCTTTCTAGTTGGATGGGTAGAATCTATTAATCTGTGAGTGAGAGAGGTGTGCAAATATCTGGAGGGAGCATTTTCCCGGTAGAGGCCATAGCAAGCACAGAGACCTGAGATGGTAGCCTGCTTGGTACATTTACAAGTTGTCTGGAATGACTCGAGCAAGGGCTGAGTAAGAGGAGATAAGGTCAGATAAGCAGTGGAGAGCCAGATCATGTAGGGTCTTGTAGACCCAGAAAAGACTGGATTTTTTCTTTCACTGAGATGGTATGCCATTGTAGTGTTTTAAGCAGGGAACTGACATGATCTGACAATTTTTTTAAAAAAGCAGGATTACTTTAATGAGAATTAAAGTCAGTGTCATAGACAGGATTCTAGATGGATCCAGAAAACCCTCCCCCCTTCTTTATACACCCTGTATAATTCCCACTCCTTGAGGGTGGGTGAAATCTGTGAACATGATGGCACATCACTCCTGTGATTTTGTTACTAATCAATTGACTTTGCACTGACTTTGCTGCCCAGGCTGCCTAACCAGGTAGGCCCTTAAAAAGACAACAAGTAGCAGCTGGTGCACTCCAGCCGGCTTCAAATAAAGCAAAGAGCATGTTGTGAAATGTCTGTGGGGGCCACATGATAAGGAGCTGCAGGCAGCAGCTAGGAGCTGAGAGTGATTCCTGGCCACCAGCTAACAAGAAATGAGGACCACAGTCATACAACCACAAGGATCTGTATGCTGCCAACCTGTGAGCTTGAAAGAGCCTCAGAAGAGACTGCTGACACTGTGATTTCAGCCTGATAAAACCCTGAGCAGAAGACCCAGCTAACCTATATCCACACTCCTGACCCATAGGTTGTGAGATAAATCATTTGTTGTTTTAATAAGAAACAACAAACTAATTTTGTGTTGTTTTAAGGTACTATATTTGTAGTAATTTGTTACACTGCAGTAGAAAACGAATACAGTTGGCAATGGTGGAAGCAATCAGACAGACCTGTTAGGAGGCTGTAGCAATAATCCTCATGGCAGATAATGGTGGCTTGGATCAGTGATATATATTGTGATGGTCAAGCCAACAGGACTTGCTGATGGATTGGATGTGGAATGTGAGAAGAAGTTGTCAAGAATGACCATAAGGTATTTGACCTGAGCAACTGGAAGTCAGGGATGGTCAATTACCGAGAATGGGAAGGCTATGGGAAGAGCAGGTTTGATGTTTTTCTGGCAGGTGGAATCAGTAGGAATTCCGGGTTCTGTTCTATTGGGAAGGTCAATTAGACATCAAAATGGAGATGTCCAGAAGGCACAAGTGGATGTCCAAGGCAGGAATCATGGGTTAGGCCCCGGCTGCCAATGTCAGTTTGGTATCATCAGCAAATATATGATCTCTAAAACCATGAAACTGGAGGAGATCACAGCAATTGTCATTAGTAATATTTTCAGACTTGTCCAAGCCCACTTCATCTCTCACTTGGACTTCATTAACTTTCTAACTGATCTGCCCTTTCACTATCCACCTTCCGCACTGCTGCTGGAGTGGTTTAAAAAAAACACGCGTAAATCAGATTGAGTCACTTCTCTGTTTAATAGCCTCCAGAGGATTCCTATCGCACTGAATTCATTAGCTTTTGTTGTATTGCAAACCACCCCAAAATTTAGCAGTTTTGCTCTAAAACAGCACATTTAAAAAAAAATTCTTAATTCTGTGGATCTGCTGAATGATTTTTCTGGTCTAGAGTGCTCAGCAGGGGCAGGTCCTGTGGTTAGCTAGTTGGTCAAAAAGTAGAGAATTTAGCTGGGATTTAGCGCCTCTTCTCTCCCCCTCCAGCGGGCTAGCCCAGACTTCTTCCACGGTGGACTCAGAGTTCCAAGAGCAGCAAGAGAGAGCAAGCCCCAGTGACTAGCACCTTTCAAGCCTTTGCTTAGGTCATGTTTGCCAGTGTCCCATTGGCCAAAGCAAGTCAAAGGACCTGCCGAGATTCTAGGGGCAGAGAAATAGACCCCATGTCTGATGAGAGCCACTGCAAAGTCACACTGCAAAGAGGGGTATGCAAAAAGGAGATGGGAAGAATTATAATAACACCAAAGACAATTCTGAATCCTTACTCTGGCTTTCAAAGTTCTGCATGATCTGACTGCTGTCTACCTCTTCAACATTATCTCGTTCAGCTCTCTTTCTTTCTCTTCTCTAGTAGACATCACTATTTTATTTATTTATTTATTTATTTTTAAAATTTATTTATTTTTAAAATTTATTTATTTATTTTTTTTGCGGGCGGGCCTCTCACTGTTGTGGCCTCTCCCATTGCAGAGCACAGGCTCTGGATGCGCAGGCTCAGCGGCCATGGCTCATGGGCCTAGCCACTCTGTGGCATGTGGGATCTTCCCAGACCGGGGCACGGACCCATGTCCCCTGCATCGGCAGGCGGACTCTCAACCACTGTGCCACCAGGGAAGCCCATACTAGAGTATATATATCAATCCCAATCTCCCAGTTCATCCCACCCCTCCCTTTCCCCTGCTGATGTCCACACATTTATTCTCTACATCCATGTCTCTATTTCTGCTTTGCAAATAGGTTCATCTGTACCATTTTTCTAGATTCCACATATATATGTTAATGTATGATATTTGTTTTTCTCTTTCTAGCTTACTTCACTCTGTATGACAGTCTCTAGGTCCATCTGCGTCTCTACAAATGACCCAATTTCGTTCCCTTTTATGGCTGAGTAATATTCCATTGTATAAATGTACCACATCTTCTTTATCCATTCATCTGTCAGTGGACATTTAGGTTGCTTCCATGTCCTGGCTATTGTCAATAGAGCTGCAATGAACATTTTGGTACATGACTCTTTTTGAATTATGGTTTTCTCAGGGTATATGCCCAGTAGTGGGATTTCTGGGTCATATGGTAGTTCTATTTTTAGTTTCTCAGGAACCTCCATACTGTTCTCCATAGTGGCTGTATCAATTTACATTCCCACCAACAGTGCAAGAGGGTTCCCTTTTCTCCACACCCTCTCCAGCGTTTATTGCTTGTAGATTTTTGATGATGGCCATTCTGACTGGTGTGAGGTGATACCTCATTGTAGTTTTGATCTGCATTTCTCTAATAATTAGTGATGTTGAGCATCTTTTCATCTTTTTACACCAACTCTTGAGCCAAAATGCTCCTCTCCTATAATTTAACTTAACAAGCCTGTTCTTGGTTCAGAGAATCTGCTGCTCCCTCTGTCTGAAATATTCTTCCTCATGATTTTGTCATGGCAGGCTCTTCCTTTTCATTGAAACCTCAGCTTAAATGTGTTCTTCTTCTTCTTCTTCTTTTTATTTTTTAATAAATTTATTTGTTTATTTATTTTTGGCTGTGTTGGGTCTTTGTTGCTGTGTGCGGGCTTCGGTAGTTGTGGCACTCAGGCTTCAGTAGTTGCGGTGCACAGGCTTAGTTGCTCTGCAGCATGTGGGATATTCCTGGAGCAGGGCTCGAACCCATGTCCCTGCATTGGCAGGCAGATTATTAATCACTGCACCACCAGGGAAGCCCTTAAATGTGTTCTTCTGAGAGAGGCTTCCCCCCACCTCCTGATCACCCTCCATCTTACTCTCTGGTTGAATTCTCTTCACCTCGCTTACTACCATCTGAGCTTTTTCTAGTTCATTTACTTGCTCATACACATCCCTTCCCCTCAAAGAATGTAAGCTTTGTAAGAGCAGAGATTATTTTATTCAAGAATAGCATTTTGCATATAGTGGATATTTATACAATTGTTAAAGAAAATTCTCAAATGTCAAGTGAAGAATGTTCTCCTACCATGGAAAATTGAGAGCTGACTACAATAAAATGACCCTCATTCAGCTAAGGTTTATAAAGAGTAAAGCTGTATAACTTAAACTGATAGTGCAATAGAAAACTTTTTTAAAAAATAAGAGACAAATTCATCTTTTAGACGCTCAGGTAAAATGCATTGTCTTTTAAGGCATTTACGATGTTGACTATCTTTTTAAAGGATTTCCTTCTCAGTGATGTAAGATGTAACAAATGGTACCTAGGTCCTTGGGTTAGTGTCCTGCCAGCTGTTCATTCTGAACTTCTCTGTTCTGATTAATAACAAATAATCAAATATCCTATAATAAATAGGAAAGCCCTTAATGCTTACTTCCTGCATTTTCTGACATGTTTGCCAAAAAGCCACTCACTAATAAATTTTATTTCTCAGCTGACTCCCTGTTATGGACTGAAAGTTTGTGTCTCTCCTCCCACTGACCCAATTTCATATGTTTCATAAACCCTAACCCTTAATGTAAGGTTATTAGGAGGTGGGGGCCTTTGGAGGTAATTAGGTTTACATGAGGTCATGAGGGTGGGGCTTGTATGATGAGATTAGTGCCCTTATTAGAAGAGGAAGAGACCCCAGAGCTGTTTCTCTTCAGCATGTTAAGACACAGTGAAAAGGCTGCTGTGTGCAAACCAGGAAAAGGGTTCTCACCAGAACCCAACCATGCTGGCACCCTGATCTCAGATTTCCAGCCTCCAGAGCTGTGAGAAATAAATGTCTATTGTTTAAAGGTCCAGTCTATGGTATTTTGTTATGGCAGCCCAAGCTAACTAAGGCATCTCCTTTTCATTCTTTTCTCCATTTTCTTTCTCCCTCTCACCGAGTCCGTCTTTTCTGGATCAACCAGTTTTAGTGGTTCTACTTTCCAGGGAATATGTGTAGCTTGTTTCATTTGTGGTTTCTGATTAGTCCTTGCAACAGATTCATTTGGCTGCTCCAGCGCCATTCACTTTTCTTAAATCAAACAACTCTTGTCTCCTCTATTCTACTCCAGCATTCATCAACTTCGTCTCATACACCCCAGGGAAATTCCATTCTCTTGGCAATAGGCAGAGAACTTCTTCAGCACCACACTGGATAGCTTAAATCTGAATGTCAGTGTGCAAATAGAGATGAGTACACATCTAGTGGGGTGGGGGTGAGGTGGCAGGAGAATAATATTCCTGGGATTCTAGAATACTGAAATTGGCCATTGACCAGGGTCACTGTGCAGAGCCAAGGCCTTGTGTTTACTTGCTATTCTTGTTTTCCTCCTGGGCAGTAAGAAGCCCTCATTTCCCAGCTTCCTTTGCATCTAAGTGGGGCCATATGACTAGTATGATTAGTTCTGTTCAATGATATGTTTGTGGAAGTAATCCATGCCACTTTTAGGCTTGGGGCCAAGGTCGGGGGTAGGTAGGAGAAGGTGGGAAGAAGTGGATACTATTGAGAAACAGAATTCTCTGAGGGTGATCCATCAAGATGAAAGCAATAAGAATAGGTGTCTGGCTGAAGGGCAACTAAGCAGACTTTCCTCCTTGTGGGATGAGAGTAGAATTTAGGAAACATCCATATAATGCAGAGTAGCTCCTGGTGATACACACAGACACAAGTGTTCATTTGGGATTCACAGTAGGTGGAGGAAGATCCTTCTTAAAAACCAAAAGAACCACATAAACAAAATGAGAAATAGTGGGGAAAGGAGAGAAAAAGACTACAGCTACTCAGAGAACTGCAAAAGAAAAGACAAAGAAGACAGACAGCCTGGGAGTAGGAGCATCTACTATCACAAATGGTGGTTTTCAGGGGTGGTCCCCACTGGGCTCCCTAGGAATCAGCCTCCCTTCCTCTGGTAGAGAAAGGAGAAGCTGATTGGTTGCTTGGGCTGGGGAAGGGGGACTTGAGTTAGTAAGTACCCCTTGTACAGACACTCATGCAGTTCTCCTGTTGTCAACTCCATCTCACACCCAGGCTTCAGAGGTCATGGGGTTTGTGATGGGAGCCAATTCCATTCTTGTTGGTGTGCCCCCTACTGGCAGTTGGAGTCCTGTTTTCCTCTCTTTGCCTCTGTCTGTAGCAGCCTCTTGTGGGACTGTGGGCCCCAAACCCTCGGTCCAGCTGACTTCAGGGCAGGAATGGACATTGCCACATCAAGCATCATCAAGCATGGCCTCACTCTCTGAACTTTGCTGCCCCAGGGCTGTTTGAAGTTCTTGCCTGGTGGCAGGCCAGAACCAAAAAGTTTTAATATTCCCGGAAGCAGCCCTTCATGTTCGGGGAAGGAGTCATGAGTCAATGCTGTAGCCTAACCTGAGCTGGTTCTACATGGTTCCTCAGAAAGCTCCTGAAGGACCTGAGACCTAGTTGTGCACAGCAGTAACCAGCTTCCTGTCTCGCATCCACCACCCTCTCATTTCTGCTATCTGGGTTCACTCATTTTACAAGGCCTTTCTTCCCCTCTGCTAAGACTAGACTTTCCAACTTTCAACATTGTGTTAGAACATCTACTGTGGTTTCTTCTCTCATGCATTTTGTCTTTGTGGGTTATAGTTTTAAATTCCTTATCGTCATGTCTGTGGAGTTAGAAAGGAAGTGGAGATACTGTATGTCTTCAAATTGCTCTTCTTCCCCTGCTGACTCCTACTTAACCCTCAGCTCCCATGTTGCTTCCTCCGGGAAGCTTTCCTGGACCTTCCCATCGAAATGAGGTTTCCTGTTTTGCCCTCATAATATCCTACATTCATCCTCCTAGCATTTAGCACAGTTTATGTCTTTATTTGTTGGTTTACCACTCTCCCAGTAGAATCTAAGCTCCAGGAATCAGCCTGCATCTCTTTTCTAGAATCTGTATGTTTTTATTCAATGAACAAAGCACTTTCTGCTGTCCAACATGTTCTAAACAGACCCAACCTCCCAATCCTTCCATATAGCGATTAGGTGACCACTAAGGTCACCCACATAGAGACCCTTTTTTGGCACCTCTTCTTGGAAAGGCTCAGCTTTGAGCCAACTCAGAATTATGTCATCAAGAACAGGTTGTCAGCTAGCAAAATTATGTCAGCATAGACATGAGTAGCAGCTGATTTGGGGAATGGAGACAAAAAAAGGAAAAGCAGAGGGTCCCTGAACTAGGCTTAATTTTCTTCCCACCCCCCTACCCCAACCCCAGCTCAAGCTAAGTCACTGACCAACTCCCAGCATCTTCTGATTTGAGTTACTCCTGAATGCAGAGTTTTCCTCAGTGTTCCTGGGATGCCAATACCCTCTTATCCCTTGCCTCTCACCATGCTGAGGCACATCTACCTGCCTAGCTAGCCATAGGCTTTAGATACCATCCCCAAAGACAGGACACAGACTCTCTGCGAACCACCTTTGTAAGACTGGTGACCACACAGTGAAAGAGTGTGTGAAGATAGTGCCTTCAAAATCTTACTTAACTGATGGAGAGACAAAAAAAATCCTTGCTTCAAATAAAAATCTCTGAGATATTTTACAGAAATAGGCCAAAGATTGTTTGGTTTAAAGAACTATTAAAGCATGACAAAGGGATCAAGGAGGTTCCCCACTCCATCCTGAAAGTCCTTCATGTGACTTCCGTGTCTGCACTGCACCTGATTTTAAAACTAGTACATGTATGACATATAATACAACATTTATAAATTAAGGAAGCCCACCTCTTTTAAGTAAGATTCTTTAAATCTCCATTTCTGACAGTCCTACTATTTGCACGGTGACTGTAACAGGCGTATTTTTTGGAAAATAGTGAATAAAAACTGACAAGCTATCTGGGGAATCTGAATGTATAATTGATAGGGGCATAAATTAATATGATTAGGCCTTTATTGGGTACAGTGGCTGCCAAAACTACAAAAGGGGCCTGGAATGAAACATGGCTGTGGTCTCACCGCTGATAGACATCAATATGTAATGTGGATTCTCTCAAATGTTCTCATGTGGTCTGCTGATGACAGGACTGAGCCTAATTGAAATTTTTATCTTTTTGTTGCATACAGACAGGTTTGGCTGGTTACTTCCTTTGGAAAGAGGAGAAAACCAGGTGATTAAAAAAAATATCAAGGTTTTCAGTGAAGGTCTTAATAAAATCGTTTTATAAAGGCTTTAGAAATTAGTGCTTTGTAAAGCCACTTTGGAGAACCTGACTTCTGGAAATTCCTTTGCACTATGATTTTTCAAATATTACTAATTAGGCATGTCCAAACCAAAGTAACACAGAAAATTCAGTCACTTCTGGGAAATTGATGGGACTTTCATAAAATCATGGTTAATAGTTTAGCTTTTTTTGACACTTATAAAAACATTTCTTAATGCCTATGATAAAATGCATCTTTGCAGAATAACATCTATATGTCCATAAGTAAGAAAATTAAAATAATTTTCCCATCCATTCTAAAAAACAAATTTACATGCTTAATAGTTAAACAATTATCATCCCTGCATACCAGTACTTTTGCTTATATACAGTTTTCCACTGTATGTTTTAGGTTGCAATACTGTGATCAAAAACAGGAGGTTGGAGTTGTGATATTTACAGAATGACATGTTACGTTTCAGAGATCGAAGCACTTTCATCTGTAATTTTCCAGAACTTCCTCATTTTATAGCATATAAAATATTAGTCACATTTTACATGTGCCCTTGGCAGTAGTAAGTTTAAGATGTGAAACAAGTTCGATATGATTTGGGGGAACATTTGTGTACTGCCACCAGAAAGGTCATATGTTTTATGTACTTTGTGATAAAAGTGAGTGTTGATATCTAGGGACTGGACAATGAAAACTAATGGGGCATTGGAACTTTCTTGGTGACCTCATGAAGCAATTTACGATCCTTTTATCACCCCTAATATGATGTTGTCATAAAAATGATCTTTTAATTAAATGTAACAGGAAAACTCTGCACCCTCATTGGGGTGTGTCTGGTCCTGGTGAGTTAACATCTTTAACAGCATACCATCAGCAGTCAGCAATGTTGGATTTATAAAATACCGTTCCTCTCGAGTACTTTCAAAGTTACGATCTCTGTAGCTGTATCAGTTACCTCAGGGTCTAAAGTGTAAAAGGAAAGCAATTGGAAGAGTTTCTCTTGCAGAAAGGCAGTGGAATATCATAGGAAGACAGCTGGGCTAAGAAGAGACATGGGCTATCACTTTCTAAATGCCTATTATGTGCTAGGCATTTCACCAAACTTTACCCTAACTTTTATTTCAAATAGTCTAGCCCTTATTCTCTGGAGAACTGGGTTCTGTATCAGTCTCTGCCACTATTTGGTCATGTGATCTTGGGCTCATAGCTCTGACCTCAGTTTTCTCTTCTGTAAATGGGGTGGGAGAGTAAAGAATGGGACCAGATGGTCTCTAATTGCAGCTTTAAATGTCTATACAAGAAATAAAAGAATGAGGATAGAAGAGAGGAAGAGAATCAGAGGAAGGGACATTATTGAAGTTTACCGTGAACCATCCATTGTCCTGGGGTCTGGAGACAGATGACCAAAATATAGCCCCTGCTATTAAAGAATCATACGTAGGCTTGTGGGAGAATGAATGCCATGTTAGCATAAGAAAAATGTATGCTGGTAATGGTAAGCACAGAGAGCTATGGAAACAGACGAGGAGGCGCAGCTCAAATGAAAAGTTGAAGGAAGGCTTCCAGGGGGAGATGACCACTAGCAAAACCTTAAATAATGAGGAATGTGACCTGGGTGAAGAAAAGTGGGACTAGTGTCCCAGGCAGAAGGAAGACTTACAGGGATGAAACAGCCTGGTGTGTGCAAGGAAATGCAGGAGGTTTGCTATGACGAAGGCATCAAACACAAGGTTGTTAGTACACGGAGCAAAGATCAAAGACATAAAGGGGACCCCGTTCATGAAATTTCTTACAAGTTGGGCTAAGGAGCATGGACTTTATCCCACAGGAAATGAGAAGCCACAGACAGGTCTGATTGAGATTTAGAAAAATGAGCCAGGCTACAACAAGAGGGGAGATCTGAATAGAACGAAAATGGAGGCAAGCAGGTCCGTTAAGAAGCTATGGCAACATTTGTTGAAAGATGATCTCTCCCTGAACTGGGGAAATGGCATGGGTGCTGAAAAGAGGAGACAGGCATGAGAAAAGTTTGGAAGGTGAAATCAGCATGGCATGGGCTTGCTTGGATGGGGGATCAGTCTAAGAAGGGGGGACAGTCTGGACCAAATTGCTGGCCAACTCCATCAATTCAATGAAAGCAAAAGTTAGTTAATTCCATGGAGAAAAACAATTAGATACTTTCTTTGTTTCTGTGGTCGTGAAAAATCCAAAATGTTGATGAACTGAAATAATTTTTTATTAAGTGCTCGGCATGATCTTCCCTATCACTCATCTTCCCCAGAAGCCAGTAGGGGACAAAGAAAGTCATTTTTACCTCCGCTTTGTAGCTGGAGAAACAGAAGTCCTGACGTATTGGGTGATACAGCACCAGGATGTCAGTACAGAGGAGGAAGCCACCTCTCCTAGCTCAAGGTCCACACAATTATTCCTTTCACAGCCTGCCTTCTCTATGACAGAGAGACTTAAAGCAATTCTTTTCAATAAATATTGATTGTTATTAGCATTCTGATTTTTCAAATATTTAAATTCTCTTCTCTGATAACATAAGGATTTATAGTCCTTAGTTTTCCCTAGGGAAATAATTGTACTTTGAAATTTGCTTAAGTTCCTAAATATTCACGTGACTAGTGAATGACAAGTAGTAGCTACTATACTATTTAAAAAGAGAACATTTACAACATCAACACCCTTCAACTTGAAAAGGTAGCCCAAATTAATCCATGATAGCACTCATTTACATGAGATGTGTTCCATTCACAGGAGGATTCTTTTTTTTTTTTTTTTTTTTTTTTTGTGGTACGCGGGCCTCTCACTGTTGTGGCCTCTCCCGTTGCAGAGCACAGGCTCCGGACACGCAGGCTCAGCGGCCATGGCTCATGGGCCCGGCCGCTCCGCGGCATGTGGGATCTTCCCGGACCGGGGCACGAACCCGTGTCCCCTGAATCGGCAGGAGGACTCTCAACCACTGTGCCACCAGGGAGGCCCTTATATATAATTTCATATAATATTACAAAGTATATCTCAATGTTTTTAATAGATTCATATTACTTCATTGTATTGATGTACCATAATATGTTGAATGGGTCACTTATTGATGGTCATTTAGCTTTTTCCCAATATTTTACTCTTACAAATAATACTACAATGAATAAATTGCTGAGTCAAAGTATGTGTGCATTTATATTTTTATAGGTGCAGTCAAATTTTCTTCCACACAAGTTACGTTGGGTTAAAGATGGGTGCAAATTCTTTGCCATTCCTACCATCAAGAGGCAAAGTGTATATCCCCTGCCTTTGACTTTGGGCTGACCCTGTGAATTGTTTTTGCCCATTAAAATGCTGTAGAAGTAATACTATGTAACTTCTAAAGCTGGGTCTTAAGAGATCTGCAGCTTTTACTTTCTCAAGCTTGAAATGTTCACTCTTGTAAATCCTAGACAACAAGAAGTGTGAGCCACATGGAGGAGAACCAAGGTACTCTGGCAAATAGCCCCAGATGATCTAGCAGACAGACGGAACCAGCCAGGTGAATCCTTCTTGGGTGTTCCAGCCTAGTCAGGCCTTCAGGTGAACCACGCTGCTGAGCCCAGGCAACCCACAGAATCATGAAAGGTGATAAATGGTGGTTATTTTCAGCCACTAAATTTTATTTTATTTTTTTTCATTTTTTATTGATGTATAGTTGACTTACATTGTTGTATCAATTCCTGCTGTACAGCAAAGTGATTCAGTTATACATATATACATTCTTTTTTTAATATTCTTTTCCATTATGGTTTGGATATTGAATATAGTTCTCTGTGCTGTACAGTAGGACCTTGTTATTTATGCATTCTATATGTAAAAGCTTACATCTGCTAACCTCAACCTCCCACCCCATCCCTCCCCCAACCCCCTCCCCCTTGGCAACCACAGTCTGTTCTCTGTCCATGATTCTGTTTCTGTTTCATAGCTAGGTTCATTTGTGTAATATTTTAGATTCCACATGTAAGTGATATCATATGGTATTTGTCTTTCTCTTTCTGACTTACTTCACTTAATATGATAATCTCTAGTTGCATCCATGTTTCAGCCACTAAATAGAGTGCCTTTTAAAAGTCATAATGAATAGGTTAAAAATGATACCTTGAGATAATTTTAATTCCCATTTTTATTATGAATGGAGTTGAGCATATTATCACATTTCAGTTATTTTTAATGACCATATATGAAAAGCTTGAGTCACCAGTGGCCTGGTGGCTACAAATATCTCTCGTCTACATTCTCCATGAAGTATACCTCAGTTATTGGGACTTCCCTGGTGGTCCAGCAGTTAAGACTCTGAGCTTTCACCGCAGGGGATGAGGGTTTAATCCCTGGTCGGGGAACTAAGGACCTGCATGCCACATGGCATGACCAAAAAGTTAAAAAAAAAAAAAGTATACCACAATTATTTCTTGGAGTCCCCTAAAAAGGGCCTCCCACACAAGTCTGTGCCCCAGTCTGTCACCCAACAGGGCCTTCCCCAACTTTCCTTTCCAGTTTCATTCCTTTCCTCTTCCAATGCCTGTGAACTCCCATGAAGAAGTCTCAGTGTTGCTACTGCCATGCCATTTCTCATCCCACTCAGACCCGAATTTTTTCCACCTTATGAAGGAAGATCTCCTTGCTTATCCATAGCTGATAACACATACCGGGAAGTCTTGGAGGAGGGTTGACTGTACTAACAATTTTAAAGCTCTAATTCTGCCAGACATGAAGTCCTTGCAGCATTTAGAGTGTGAAGTGGATCAGTTTCATGCTTCCATTTTATTTATTTTTTAAAATTTTATTTATTTTTGGCCTCATTGGGTCTTCGTTGCTGCACACGGGCTTTCTCTAGTTGCAGCGAGCCGGGGCTGCTCTTCGTTGCGGTGCACAGGCTTCTCATTGTGGTGGCTTCTCTTGTTGCGGAGCACGGGCTTCAGTAGTCACAGCATGAGCTCAGTAGTTGTGGCTCGCGGGCTCTAGAGCTCTGGCTCAGTAGTTGCGGTACACAGGCTTAGTTGCTTCGTGGCATGTGGGATCTTCCAGGGCCAGGAATCAAACCTGTGTCCCCTGCATTGGCAGGCAGATTCTTAACCACTGTGCCACTGGGGAAGTCCCGTACTTTCATTTTAGATAAGAGAAAACTGCTCCTAGAAAGCTTGAGATATTGATTCAGTGTTACAAAGTGAGTCAGTGGTCATTTCAGGATTAGGGTGAGGGTCTTGACGCCAATTAAATATTCAATATATCAACTGCCTATAATTTTGAGTAATGTTTTCTGTACTTTAGTTTTCTGTCATATAAAGTCTTCTATGTTCTATGTTTTGTAATAGTTGGCGCTCTTTTGGTTGCATGTGACAGAAACTCAATTCAGACTAGCTTAAACATAAGAGACACTTACTGGCTCTAGTAACTGAAAAGTCCATGTGTGCTGGGATTTAATGCCCAAAAAGTATTGTCAGGGCTCTATTTGTTTTCATCTTTCAGTTTTGCTTTTAGATTTTGGCTACATTTCCAGGAGGCCTTTTTCTATGAGGGATAAAGAAAGCTACCAAAAGCTTTAGTTTTACATGTTTTTTTTTTTTTTTTTTTTTGCGGTACGCGGGCCTCTCACTGTTGTGGCCTCTCCCGTTGCGGAGCACAGGCTCTAGACGTGCAGGATCAGCGGCCATGGCTCACGGGCCCAGCCACTCCACGGCATGTGGGATCTTCCCGGACTGGGGCACGAACCCGTGTCCCCTGCTTCGGCAGGCGGACTCTCAACCACTGTGCCACCAAGGAAGCCCTTTACATGGTTTTTTAACCTTACAATCCTGAGGAATATATCTCCTGATGTCCTGTTGGGGTCAAATGACCTTCCATGAAGCAAATACTCTAGGTAGGGGGATGAAATACTCTTGCTGGAACTTGGGGCAAGGGAAGGGCAATATCAACCCCACATAATTTACATTGAGTAAACTGGGTAATTATAGCATCAGGGGGACATGGGTACCAAGTAGACAAACAAGATGTGTCCACTATGTGTATTAGTATCTATTCAACACCCATTCTACTAAGTGTGGTAAAGTCTCATACTTAGTTGAGGTTTCTTAAGCTTGTGTGGATAAGTTTTACTAATTAAAATTTTAGAAGGCAATTATATTACCCATTCAGGTTTAAGAGGGTCTCTGCTTTTGTTTGGGTGAGACAAGAACAGGAAAATGATACAAGCTAGTGGATAACTGAGATTACTGGGGTTCTCAGAGGTGTATTCTGCATTCAGCTGTGCAGGTTTCACTATACAACTTATATAACCACACACAGCAGCCCTGACTATCACTCTCCAATATCCTGAGAGGTTAAATAATCTTAGGACTGAAGTTGCAAGCTTTGTGTAAAATGAAATTCATCCATTATAAGTGTCAGTCTCATGAGACTTCACAAATGCATATAATCATGTAATAGCCACCCTAATCATGTAATAGCTGCCCTAAGGTATAGAATATTTCCATCACTCCCCAGTTCTCTCATTCTCCCTCTCAGTCAACACTGTCCCCACCACCACTTCTGACCTGCTTTCTATAACCATAGCTTTACCTATTTGAGAATTTTCTATACGTGAAAACGTGATCTTTTATAAATGGCTTCTTTCACTTAGTACAATACTTTTGAGATTCAAACATATTGCTGCACATATTTGTAGTTTGTTCCTTCTTATTGCTAATGAGTATTGTACTGTACTGCTATACCATTTTGTTCATGTGTTTACCAGTTGATAGTCATTTGGATTATTTTCAGTCTCTGGCTATTATGAATAAAGCTGCTATGAATATTCATGTACAATTCTTTGCTCAAGACATATGTTTTCTTTTCTCTCAGGTAAGTATTCAGGAGTGGAATTGTTGAATTATGATAAATATATATTTAGTTTTATAAGAAACTGCCAAACTCCTTTGCAAAGTGGCTGTACCATTTTGCATTCCCACCAGTAACACATGGAAGTTTTACCTGCTCCATATCTTTGTCAACACTTGACATTATCAGACTTTTAAATTTTAGCCATTCTAGTGGGTGTGTATTGGAATTTCATTGTGGTTTTAATTTTCATTTCCTTAGTTAGTCCTAAAGAAATTTGTCTTCTTGACTAATGACGTGAGCATATTTTAGTGGCTTATTGGCTATATATCTTCTTTGGTGAAGAGTCTGTTCAAATCTTTTGTCCCCTTTAAAATCAGGTTGTTTGCCTTCCTATCACTGAGTTGAGAGTTTTTTATGTAGTCCCACACCATTCTTTCCGTTGATGGGACATAAGTGTTTCAACTGATCTGTGCCATCTGCATTCTAGATAAAGTAACAGAAAGCTGATTAATTATATATCCCTAGTTCTGTGTTGGAGAAAAACCTTATTTTCCTCTGCCTTCATAGTTCCATATGGAGGCTGCTCCCTTAGAATTACCTTTCTGCCTCTTGCCCCACCACTTCGCCAGCAGGGTGGGATGAGAGAGCTATCTGACTGGTGAATCTGGGAGAAGTTGTGAGCATGCTCAATTAAGCCCCTGGGTGCTCTGGGATTTGTTGTGCACAGAGTGTGCTTTTTTTGCTTCTCCCCACTATAGTAGTGTCACAGCCTATGGTTTTCCAACCACTGCCTGTGACTGGGAGGCTTAGTTCAATTGAAAAGGTTCTAACAAGTCTATTTGGTCCTCACACTAAGTTTTACCAAAAATCAGCTTTTTTTTTTTTCAGTAAAGTCATCATGAGAGTGAGTATCCTATTATCTTTGTCATATATTGTTACTCAATAAAGGAGTGAGTATCCTATCATATTCACAAGTCCCAACTGCACTTAAGAGAAGGAGATGAGAGCTTCCCTGGTGGCGCAGTGGTTGAGAGTCCACCTGCCGATGCAGGGGACATGGGTTCATGCCCCGGTCCGGGAAGATCCCACATGCCATGGAGCGGCTGGGCCCGTGAGCCATGGCCGCTGAGCCTGTGTGTCCGGAGCCTGTGCTCCGCAATGGGAGAGGCCACAACAGTGAGAGGC
Organism: Mesoplodon mirus; assembly: GCF_964341445.2. Taxonomy (NCBI): domain Eukaryota; kingdom Metazoa; phylum Chordata; class Mammalia; order Artiodactyla; family Ziphiidae; genus Mesoplodon; species Mesoplodon mirus. The sequence goes on along the minus strand of NC_138978.1, from coordinate 184,315,135 downwards.
CCACGTACCAAAAAAAAAAAAAAAAAGAGAGAAGGAGATGATACAGGGCAGGAAGACCAGGAAATGGGAATCTTGGGACCATCTTAGAATTCTGCATATCATGGTACCTGATACCTGGAGGATATGAAACTATCTGTATCCAGAACAAGAAGGCGCATGTAAAGGATCTGTTCCTTAGGGAACTTTAAATGCATGAGAGCTGATGGCAAATGCCTTTAAGGACCCTAAGGTAAATTAGATCCTACTTCTACTACTGATTTTGGAAATAACCAAAAACTTAAATATCAAAACAGTAACAGAAGACTTCTTTTAGAGCTTAATTTTCTAATTTAATCAATATATCATACTGACCCACATAAAGCTATTAGCTATCTCTTAAATTTTTTTTGCCCTCTTTCTCACATCCATTTGCCCCTTTGCCCCACCATTCCTGTATGTATATATTTCCATTCCTCATTTCTGTTTCATAAAAAATCTTGTAATATTTTCCTTAGAATTCTGAAATCTATTTTTGTTCCAAACAATTCAAGATGGGTGATTTCTGAGAGTCCATGTGTTCAGCACAGAACTTGGCAGGTCTCTAGGAAACAGATTACAAAACACTGCTAAAGTCCAAACCAAAAACCCAGTTTCTTCCAGAAAGATGACTCACAATCTGGCCAGAGTTTCTCAAGTGCAGGTTTCCATGCAGGTTACTGTCAGGTGTCTGTCAGTTTTATTAAAAGGAGCCACAGTCATGTCTTTGGGAATGACCGTACATCAGTTTTCTCAAAAAAGTCTCAGTTTATGCCTTTTGTTTTGGTATAATAATTCATCGTGCACCTTTTCACTCTCAAAAGTTTCTCATTTTGGACAATAAATTATATGATCATTCTAGGATGTATTGCAGAATACTTTCCAAATTGCAATAGAACTTAACACACACACACACAGATGCACATATACGCACACACACACACACACACAAATAGCAATTTGGGATATTTGTTAGTAAATTCAAACCCTGTTTGTGTTGCAAAAATTCAAATTGTTTGGCAACGATTCAATAATCAGTCCATGTTTGCTGTCTTCCATATGCATTCTGTGAATTTTACTCTCATAATTAACAATACAGTTTTTTTAATAAATTACAAGCCTACTAAGTATTTCTGTGAATCCAATTTAAGATCATCAAGTAATACATTTTGAAACTAGAGAATGTATCAACAAATATATATTAATGGAGAGACACTCTCCCATTCTCCAATTCCATATGTTGTAGAAGACCAGAAATGCTATACTGTGGTCTGGGATTCTAAAGATCATTAGGTATCAAAGTAAGATTCAGTGAGAGAGAGGAAGAGATAGAGAAACAGAGACAGAGAATGAGAGCATTGATGAAGTAAATCCATGTGCTTTTCTGGGTCAAAACACATGTATGTACCCAGGTCAAAGAAGACTGTGGGTCCAAGGCTGGGACACGGGTGAATAAGAGGTGATACCTTGGAAACATCTGCATGGGTAGGTCACTCAAACAGCCGAAGTCAAAAATCCAGTAAAGAATATCAGGGATGAAGAATGTAGAAATATCATGGAAATCAAGTAAAATCTAATAGCTAAAGCATTCAAGTTTAACTGATTAGTTCCCTCCCACTCTGGGAGAAGACTATTACTTGCTAGAGGATGTAAGTGAAGACAGATGATATGGTTTGGAGTATAGCATCAGGGACCAGACACTGTTTTTACCAGAGATGGTGTCTGGGAATAATTTTGTCTATTGAACATACTTTTAACAAATACTTGAATGCCCTTTATGTTCCAGGCAAAGTGTTGGATGTATAATGGAGAGGAAAATAGAAAAAAACTGTAATAGTGACAACAAAAGGTCCGGTCGCTGCTCTTAAGGGACTTATAGCATAGTCCCTTAATTTTAGTTTCATTCTGTTGCTATATTCATTTCAATTGTTACTATGCTTATTGGATAGACATGATACCCTTCTTATGATTTACACATACACTTAATTATTTAGCAAAAATTTTTGGAGCAAAAGGTATATTTTGGTCATTGTTTTGGTGCTGGGGCCAATGCTTGTGTATCTTTCATTGTAAGCTAGATCTCTAAAATAGTCTTTTAAGCACATTCTGAATATAAGCACAATGCTATATTATTTGGTGAAAATGTTCATTTTCAAGAGCTCTATTTTTTTCTAAAAAGCTCCAGACAATTACACATTCATCACTTTCCTTAAGTGCTATCACTTACGTAGCTTCTACATAGTATTTCAACATGAGGTTAATTGCAGCTAAAGAAAAGTTTATGATTAGTCCAGACAGGTATTTTTCTTCATTGTCTAATACCATAAATCCATTAAATTCCTATCCAACTTGTCATCCTCTCCTTGAAGACTGGGTTATATGACCTGCAATACTAGTTCAGTTGCGTGATTATAATTGGGATTGGCAGAGAGCTTTCAGGGTTGCAATAAATTTTGCCACAGGCAGAGAGGGATTTTGTACCAACCCAATTCCAATGTGAAATCAGAATTTTTAACTATCTTATTACTGGTGAACACCATCATTTAGAAGAAAGAGCCATGGCAGTCTTCTGGCTTTAATAATTGCAGTAATTTGCTTTGGAGGATTAAGTTTGAAGTAGCTTACAGATATGTGGTTTTTCTTTGTATTATTTGTGACTAAAGCATGCCACTGCCTTTCACCCTGTGTTCTGGAGTTCTTCTGCATCCTTGGATCATTTTTTGCACTGTTTTCATAGCCCACGGATAATCCTGGGAAATGGGAATGGTGGTAGAGCTCTTGTGAGAGGAAGTGGACAACACATTTTCTTCTGCTCTATTTTTGTCTTTCTGGGGAAAAAAAAGAGGCAAATTTCAGGGACTCTCCAGTGTTTGTGTATACATGTGTGTGTGTGCATGTGTGTATGTATGAGCAAATAGCCCATGTGCTCATGATACATGTGTTCCTCCTTGAAACTTCAGTTGTTGACATGCTGGAAAAATTGGGTACATAAATTATTTCTGCCCCCAGCACTTTAACTTGTATGGCCAGCACGTATTCACTGGTCACCATGGGTCCCCCTGTCCTTGGCAGCATTACAGGGGTAATATTTTTTAACATGGTTGAACAGCTCTTGGAAATTTCTCCAATGTATTAAGCATGAACAAGCCTTTCTTCACATCAGGCTTGCATGTCTTCCCTCCACATTTATTTCTCTACAACCAACATATTTATTGGGGCCATTATGAGAAAAATCTCCCTCTCCATAAATGTTTGTCTTCCCCTTTGTCCCTTTTATAGAATCGTGAAGAAATGATGGATGGTCTTGTTAGATGATCGTATGTGTGTGTTTGAAGGGGAACTCCCTTTCACTGAACTATCTCCATGAAGTCTTCTTTAAAAAGCCAGACAGTAGCTTTTGGGAGTTTGCTTTAGAGTGACAAATGGGCTAAGTAACAAAATAGGTGATAAACAGGACTCATGATGTCAATAAAAAAATGGAGTATTCTCTGTACCGGCATTTGCAAATGAATTCATTTACCACACCCATGGGTATCACTAAAATGTATCTAGGATCTAGTTTTTGACAGATCACCCTCTGGCCAAATAGCTATCTAAGAGCAGTTTAAATTGTGGAATTCAGATAACAAATGCTCAGATATTAGTTCGTTTTTTCAAAATTTTCATGATGTAGACACAGTAGAAGGAAAATAATCAAATTTTCTGACAATCATCAAAAGCAGTTATCTCTGTGATACAGGACAATGTTGCCAAGATGGCCTGACGTGTCTGTTGTCACAGCTTCTTGGTTCGTAATTAAACTAAGATTCAGGGTTTATTTGAATCCTTTTTGTACAAATAGCCATCATTTAAGATTCTGTGGAATCGAGGTTGACAGCTGGGTAATATAAGGATATGTTTACTACCGTGCCCTTACAGAGGGAATGGAGAGAGATATAGCTTATAACCATTCTAGCCAATCCCTGCTTTTATTTTGGCAAGTGTGGAATCTATTCCTCTTCTAGAGCACTTGTTTGCTATTTACTGGTAGCCAAAGGCATAAGACAGGGAGGAGGCATCCCTACATTAAGTTCTACATCAAGACTTCACACAATTTCCAATTAGTCTGTTGGGGAACTGGGCAAGCAGGATCAGGAACAAAAATACATCATCATGGGGCTTCACTGGTGGCGTAGTGGTTGAGAGTCCGCCTGCCGATGCAGGGGACACGGGTTCGTGCCCTGGTCTGGGAAGATCCCACATGCCGCAGAGCTGCTGGGCCCGTGAGCCATGGCTGCTGAGCCTGCGCATCCACAACGGGAGAGGCCACAGCAGTGAGAGGCCCGCATACCGCAAAAAAAAAAAAAAAAAAAAAATTACATCATCGTGGTTGTGATTTACCAGGTGAATTTTGGACGCACTTCCCCCTCAAATACTCCTGTTTACAATCACATTCCATTGGGTTCAGTTAGGAAGCAGGCAATCTGAGTACGTTTGTTGGGGGATGTTTCTCAGAAAACCAGTGACCTGACTAATGCTCGTATTGGCAGCCTCAGTGAAAGCCATGGAGACCAAATAACCCACTTCTGTCTTCAAAGCAAGGCTGAGGGATGATGGGAGTAAAGATCAATCCTGGGCTCTACCTGCTGCTGCAGCTGCCTCACGGGCAGGTCTATTTCTAGGGAAATTTAGAAGGTTCTATTTTTAATCCTCTTACCTTTAATGTAGAACTACACTGTTGCATTTGAAGGCATGAGATCAGATTCTGAGCCCTAAAGAGAGGCTCTCTAGTGTAATATATTTTAAAACAGGCTGAACTTGGGCACATACCTTACCTAGGGTGCTCTCCATTTTCGGGGACTAACAGTCACCACAAGAGTTATTTGGGTGGAAGATTCGTTTATCAACATATTTTGTCTATCTTTTAATACTTTAACTTTTTAATAATTGAGGTAAAATTTTTATACGTGAAGTGCATAGATCTTAAGTGTACAGTACCATTTGATGACTTATGACAGATGTATGCACTTGTATAACAAATAGCCAAATCAAGATATAGAACATTTCCATCAATCCAGAAAATCCCCTTGTGACCCCTTCCAATCTCTTCCCCATCATGAGCAACCACTCTTAGTTTCTGTCACTAAGATTACTTTTGCCTGTTCTTGAGCATCATATAAATGTCATCACACAGAATATACTCTTGCATCTGACACTTTTTGCTTAACACAGTGTTTTAGAGATTTATGTATCTTGTTGAGTATACCAGTGGTTCATACTGTCTTATGACAAAGTTGGATTGCATTATAGAAATATAATGCAATTTATTTATTCATTTTCCTATTATTGGACATTTGGTTTGTTTACAATGTTTGTCTAGCTTAAAGAAAGCTACTATGTGTATTCTTGTAGAAGTCTTTTTGTGGATATATGTTCACATTTATCATTAGTGTATATCAAGAAGTAGAAATTCTAGGTGAAGGTGTAGGTAAACCTTGAAGTTTATAAGAAAACTATCAAATGGTTTTCTGAAGTAGTTGTACCATTGGTTCTGGCTATTCCACAGCCTTTGTAAACATTTGGCATTTTCAGTCTTTTTAATTCTAGCCATTTTTTTAGCCATATGATAAGCTGTTGTGATTTTATTTTGAGTTTCTCTAATGACTATGACGTTGATCAAATTTCCATGTTAATATAACTTTTTTGGTAAAGTGTCTGTTCAAGATATTGGCATATATTTTTATTGGGTGCCTATTTGTAATTGATTTGTAGGACTTCTATCTTCTAGATATGTCTTTTGTCATATGTGTAATGCAAATGTTTTCTTCTACTCTGTGGCTTGCTGTTTAATTTTCCTAATATGTCTTTTGATGAATGTAAGTTTTAATTTTGATGAAAAACATTATGACAATTTTTTGTAGTTAGTACTTTTTGTGTTCTCACTGAGAAGTATTTGCTTATTCCGAGGTCACAATCTTCCTCTGTTTTCCTCTAGGAGCTTTATAATTTTAGCTTTTAATTTTAGGTGTACAACTTATCTCAAATTAATTCGTGTATTCTGTGATGGAGGGGTTTATGTTCATTTATTTCTTCATATTTTTCCCAATTGTCTCAGTACTACGTGTTGATAAAATTTTCCTTTCCATGTTGAATAGCCTAAACACACTTGTTGAAAATCAGTTGAAACTTTATAGTGTAGGTATAGGTTCAGACTCTGTTATGTTATGTTCCAATGATTTGTCTTTCCTTACATGAATACTATTTTGTTTACTGTTATTTTATAGTAAGTTTTGAAATCAGGTAGAGTGAGACTTCCAAATTTGTTCTTTTTCAAGATTATTTTGACAATTCTAAGTCTTTGCATTCTCATTAAACTTTTAAAATCAACTTGTCAATTTCTACTAAAAAAAAATGCCTGATGGAATTTTGATTGGTATTGCATGGAGTCCATAGATCAATTTGCCAAGAATTGATATTTTAATAATATTGATTATTTTAATAACAATTAAATAATTTTAATAATATTCATTCTTCCAAGTTATGAACATGGTGTGTCTATCTATGTATTAAGGTCTTCCTTAATTTCTCTCAGTTGTGTTTTGTAGCTTCAGCTGGAGAGGTACTACACATATCTTTTCAAAAAATATTTCTAAATACTTTACAGTTTCTAATGTTACTATACATGGAAACTTAAAATTTCATTTTCTAGTGGTTTGCTGCTAGTGTATGGAAATGCCATTGCTTTTTGTATATTGAGTTTGTATACTACAGCCTTGCTGAATTCATTACTAATTTAATGAGATGTGATTTTTCTGGAAGATTCTTAGGACTTTCTATAGATATGATTATGTTGTTTGTAAATGAAGACAGTTTTAGTCTACGTGTCCTTCTTTCTTTTTTTCCTTGCTTTTTTGCACTGGGTAGAACGTTCAGTACAATCACGAAAAGCAATGGTGACATTCTTTCCTTGTTTCTGTTTTTAGGGGGACAGTCAGTGTTTGATATTTCACTCTTACACATTGTTAGCAAAAGATTTTTCATAGATGCCCTTTATCAGACTGAGAAAATTCCCTTCTATTTTTAAACTTGCTAGGATTTTTTTAGTTTGTCTTAAATCATGAATATATGTATAATTTTGTCAGAATTTTTTCTACATCTGTTGAGATGATCATGTAGATCACATGTTGTTCCTTTTTTCCTACTGATGGGCTAAATTACACTAGTTGATTTTCAAATGTTAAACCATTTTTTTTATTTCTGGAATAAATCCCAGCTGGTTATTATATATAATTTTTTCATGTAATTCTGGGTTCAGTCTGCTAGTAATTTGCTAAGAAACTTTTTGTTTTTGTCCGTGAGAAATATTGACGTATAATTTTCTTTTCTTGTAATGTTTTTAGCAAATTGGGTCCCAGGGTTATACTGACCTGGTAAAATGTGTTGGGAAGTGTTCCCTTTTCTATTTCCCCAAAACATTTATGTAAGAATGTATTATTTTTTTTCTTAAATGTTAGAATTCACAAGTGAAACAATTTGGGCTTAGAGTTTATTTGTGGAAAGAGTCCTTATCACACATTCAATTTCTTTCATTGATATTAGTCTGTTCAGAAATTGATAAGTTGGGTTTTTTCAAGGAATTTTTCTTTTTCTAAGTTGTAGAATTTATTGGCATTAAATTATTTATAGTATTGCCTTCTTATGATCTTAATATCTGTAATACCTATATATATATATATATAATTTCTTTTGTTTCTGATATTGAAATTTGTGTTTTTTTATTCTTGATCAGCCTTGCTAAGGGTTTATCAATTTAATTATCTTTTCAATGAACCAATTTTTCCATTTTTTGGTTATTGTTTAGTATTTCATCTGTTTCCAATATTATGGTTATATATTTCCTTTATTTCCTATGGCATTAATTTTTCCCTACTTTTGTAATGTGGGAGCTTAGTTTATTAATTATAAACTTTTCTTCTTTTATATGAGAAGCATTTAAAGCTATAAATTTTCTTCTAATCACTCTTTCAGCTGAATCCTATATTTTTTATTTTTTAAAATTATGGTAAAATGCACATAACAAACTTTATCATTTTAACCATTCATAAGTGTGCAGTTTGATAGTGTTAAGCACATTCACATTTTTGTGTAACCAATCACTAAAACTCTTTTCATCTTGCAAAACTGAAACTTTATACTCGTTAGACAGCTCCCCTTCCCCACTCCCCTCAGCTTCTGGCAACCATCATTCTACTTTCTGTCTCTATAAATTTAACTACTCTAGCTACCTCACGTAAGTGGAATTACACAGTGTTTAACTTTTTGTGACTGACTTATTTCATTTAGCATGACGTTCTCAAGTTTCATCCGTGTCATAGCGTATATCAAAATTTCCTTCCTTTTTGAGGCTGAATAATATTCCATTGTATGTATATACCATGTCTGAATGCTGGCCTGAGTGATGACCCCATATAGGTCCCTGAACATTTGATAATTCATTTTCAATCTCTTTTCTCTGTTTTCTTTGGATTAGGTCTACCTTCAACTCCATTAATCCTTTTGCTGTTGTTAATTTTTTGTTGTTGTGTTGTTGGCTGCGTCAGGTCTTAGTTGTGGTGTGCAGGCTCTTCATTGTGGCACATAGTCTTCTCTCTAGTTGTTGTGCATGGGCTTCTCTCTAGTTGTGGCATGCGGGTTTTCTCTCTCTAGTTGTGGCACACAGGCTCCAGAACTGGTGGGCTCTGTAGTTGTGGCGTGTGGACTCCAGAGTCCATGGGCTCTGTAGTTTGCAGCATGCAGACTCTCTACTGAGGTGCGTGGGCTCAGTAGTTGTGGCATGTGGGCTTACTTGCCCCACGGCATGTGGGAACTTAGTTCCCTGACCAGGGATGGAACACGCGTCCCCTGCATTGGAAGGTGGATTCTTTACCACTGGACCACCAGGGAAGTCCCCAACTCCATTAATCCTTTATTTTGTAATTTTCAATTTGTTCTTCAGTCCATGCAGTAAAGTTTCCTTTAATTTTATTACTCCTTTCAGTTCCAGAATTTCCCTTTGGTTCTTTTCATAGTTTCCATTTTTTCTGGATTCCTCATCTGTTATTCATTATGACCATCATTTCCTTTATGTCCTTGATCATATTTATAATGTTTTCTGTGTAAATCTGTTCTTCTAATTCTAATACCTGCTTAATCTCAGTGTTAGGTTTTTCTTTTTTTCTTCTTGAATATAAGTTACATTTTCCTGCTTCTTTGCATATCTAATAATGGTTACTGTATGCTGGACAGTGTAAATAATACATTGTATAGAGTGTAAATTGTGTCATCTTTCTTTAAAATGGTTATATACTGTTCTGTGAGATCCTTTTGGTTCTGTCATAGTGGGTTTTATTCTTTGTTAGAACAGGTGTTGTTCGGTTTTGAACATAGTCCTGTGATGAGACTCTTATTCTCAGGCATGATCTTTACATCTAAATTGTGGTCTTCTGGAGTTTCAACTGAATGTCCAGTATACTCAGTGAGGTCTGTTCACTCAAGCTTGACTAGAAGTTTAATGTTTCCCAGAACAGCCTCTAGTATTACTTTTCAGCTCTCAGTTCCGCAGGAAAAGGTCCCTTCTGTGACTCCCAGAACATGTGTATCCCAGCACTCAGCCAAGGACTTACAGGGAATTCCTACCTAGACTTCTGTGTTTCCCTTTATGTATAGCTAGCTTCTCTCTGGTACTCTGTCCTGCAAGTTCCAGCCTCATTAGAAGCCTGGAATTCTAACCTCTGCCTCCTCAACTCATCTAGAGCTCTGCTCCTCTTGAGATCTAACTCTCATTACCATGGCAGAAGAATGATGTAGGCAGAAATCCAGGACAATCATGGGGCTTACCTCCTGTGTTTTTATTCTCTCAAGGATCACAGATCTTCTCTGCTTGTTGCTCAATGCCTTCATCACATACTGATTTTGCTTCATATATTTTGTTGATTTTTATAGTTATTTTTCATCAGGAAGGAAAGTCTAGAACTAGTTATCATGTCATACCTGGAAGCACAATTCCAGTTTTATTTTTTAAATAGATATAATGCAATGAGCTAGTATTTCTGGGTATTACGGAAGACCTGCAGATATAATCTTAGGGAAAAACACTTTTCTTTCCCCTAACATCCAACCTGCCACAGACTCTGAAAGCTTAGTCTGTTTGTTAGAGTACAGTAGCCAAAGGGTATAATATTCAACTCTATGACTTCACCCAAGAGAAGAAGAAAGTACTTATTTAAATAGATACAAACCAAGGACTGATTTCTGAGTTTTAAATATGGGCTTTCATATATTGTGTTCCCCCAAAATTCATATTTTGAAGTCCTAGCCTCTAGAACCTTAGAATGTGACTATATTTGGAGATAAGGCCTTTATAGAGATAATTAAGGTTAAATGAGGTCATATGGGTAGGTTCTAATCCAATATGACTGATGTCCTATAAGCAGAGGGAGAGACACTGGTGATGCTCATGCACAGATTAAAGGTCATGTGAGGGTACAGCAAGAAGGCAGCCATCTGAAAGCCAGGGAGAAAGGTCTCTGGAGAAACCAAACCTGCCAACACCTGGATCTTAGACTTCCAACCTTCAGAACTATAAGAAAAATTGTTTAAGCCTCTCTTTGTTATGGCAGCTATACCAAAGTGATACATGCTTGTAATGTTAATGCAAGGATTTTCACGGCTGTGTTGTTTAAGGATAACTCAAAATTGAGTATAATTTAATGCAGTTATTGAGAATTGGTTATATAAAATTCAGTATATATTTATACAATGGAATATTATGCAGCTATCAATTGTAAAATATAACCATATACAGGAAGAACGTTTACAATGTAACAGATGAAAAAATTTGAGGTAAGTTTATAAGAAAAAATTATATGTGTACTTTTGATGCAAAGCTTATAGCAAACTAAGGCCATATTTTTTAATAGTTAAGTTAAAGTTAACTTATACAGTTAAGTGACTGCCAGGGGGCTGGGGGGAGATTGATTGGGAAGGGACGTGGAATGTCCTTCTGGGATACTGGAAATGTTTTATGTCTTGATTTGAATGGTAATTACATGGTATACACTGAAATAAAAATTCAGTGAATGGTATACTTAGGATTAGTGTACTTTTATCCATCTTTTAATTTAAACGTTACCAATAAAATGATCAAAAACTGGTATGAGTTTACCTACAATCTTGTCACCAAAAAATGTCCTAATCTTCTCTCTGGTCACTGAGGCCGGAATAATCCCATACATGTAGAGTATTTCATATAATTCAGTCCCAGTAGCTCACCCTTGGGCTGAGAATTCAAAATCCACCTTGATCTTGGAGAAAAGTCATCCCATCAATAGAAGCTAGTTGCTTTGCAGTAATTCCACAGACTGAATGCCTACTGAAGAGAAATCCAGAGAGACTTGCTTGTCACCACTATTCTTGCTAACATCCCTTCTAAAAATACTCATCACCGTGCTTAGAATAAAACCCAACCTCCCATCATGACTAGCAAACCAAAAGACCTGACCGCACCCCACCCCCAACTTCATCTCCTGCCACTCGCCACCGTTCCTCTTTTTCAGCCTGCTCCAGACACACAGCCCTCACTTCTGCATCTTGATCTTTTCAATTCTGTTCCAATCTCAGGGTCTTTGCCCTTAATCGATCTCCTACTTAGAACATTTTCTCCCAGATCCCATTATGTCTGCCTTCTATTCACCATCTTAACATCATCTAACTGAAATGTCAACTCTACTTCCTTAGAGAGGACTCCCCTGGCAAATCTAGCTAAAGCAACCTTCTCCACGCCTACATAATCCTTTTTAATACTCTATTGTATCTTCTTCAAAATATATACAGGTAGACGTATGAAGCTATGTTTGTAGTTATTTATGTGCATTTTTTGGAAGGATCTGTCTGTCCCCTGAAATATACGGTTCCTAAGGGCAGAGGCTCTGTCTGATTCAATGCCATACCCCCAGTTACTAGTGTTTAGAACCTAGCAGTGCTCAGTAAGTGTTTTCACTGATCTGGTGGACTGATTTGTCATAAATAACGATCCTCACCACCACTTAGTGCATTACAACTGAAACTTCCCACAAAGAGCTAATCCTGACTTAAGAGCACCTGTAAGATGGTGGAGGGAAGAATTAGAGAATCTGCAGTCACTGCCATATGGTATGATTACCGAAAACAGGTGGTTTCTCACTGTGCCAGGTCATCGCCATGCACTTTTCTTATAGTGTCTTACCTGTCTAGCACAAGCACCTCAATGTGCATGTGTGTGGTGGGGAGGCAGGAAGTAACAGGAGCAAGACAAGGTCATTCACTTGAATGTTACCTTCAGCCACGATTACCCCTTTCCACCTGTGTACTAGAGTTTCCAACGTGGTAAATCTTGATTGTGTACTCATACTCATAGCTTTTAATTCAAATGTCCACAGTGAGCTGCTGGATTAAGAAATCTACTAACCATAGTGACTTACAGTGCCCAGAAATTACCCTTCCCCAAGAGAGTTTAGGTTTTGAAATTAAACCAGATTATTTCCTTTTACTAGCTATTTTAGGCCTCATTCCTGCCCAGTGGTCTCAATAGGGACTATATCAATGATCCAGTTTGGTGGGTTTTTTTTTTTTTCAGTATACAGCAGAGTAATTCTTTTTTTTTTTCTTTTGTATTATTTTTGCCACATCTTTATTGGACGGTAATTACTTTACAGTGTTCTGTTATTTTCTGCTGCATAACAAAGTGAATCAGCTTTATGCATACGTATATCCCCTTATCCCATCCCTCTTGCATCTCCCTCCCACCCCTCTAGGTGGTTGTGAAGCACCGAGATGTTCTCCCTGTGCTATGTAGCTGCTTCCCACTAGCTATCTATTTTACATTTGGTAGTGTATATATGTCCATGCCACTCTCTCACTTCATCCCGGCTTACCCTTCCCCCTCCCTGTGTCCTCAAGTCCATTCTCTACATCTGTGTCTTTATTCCTGCCCTGCTCCTAGGTTCCTCAGAACCATTTATTTTATTTTTTTAGATTCCATACATATGTATTACCATACAGTATGTGTTTTTCTCTTTCTGGCTCACTTCACTCTGCATGACAGGCTCTAGGCCCATCCACCTCACTACAAATAACTCAATTTTGTCTCTTTATATGGCTGAGTAATATCCCATTGTATACATGTGCCACATCTTCTTTATCCATTCATCTGTTGATGGACACTTAGGTTGCTTCCATGTCTTGGCTACTGTAAATAGTGCTGCAGTGAACATTGTGGTACATGACTCTTTTTGAATTATGGTTTTCTCGGGGTATATGCCCAGTAGTGGGATTGCTGGGTCATATTGTAGTTCTATCTGTAGTTTTTTAAGGAACCTCCATACTGTTCTCCATAGTGGCTGTATCAATTTACATTCCCACCAACAGTGCAAGAGGGTCCCCTTTTCTCCATACCCTCTCCAGCATTTATTGTTTGTAGATATTGTTTGTAGATTTTTTTGATGACGGCCATTCTGACCAGTGTGAGATGATACCTCATTGTAGTTTTGATTTGAATTTCTCTAATGATTGGTGATGTTGAGCATCCTTTCATGTGTTTGTTGGCAATCTGTATATCTTCTTTGGAGAAATGTCTATTTAAGTCTTCTACCCATTTTTGGATTGGATTGTTTGCTTTTTTGATATTGAGCTGCATGAGCTGCTTGTATATTTTAGAGATTAATCCTTTGTCAGTTGCTTCATTAGCAAATTTTTTCTCCCATTCTGACGGTTGTCTTTTCGTCTTGTTTATGATTTCCTTTGCTGTGCAAAAGCTTTCAAGTTTCATTAGGTCCTATTTGTTTATTTTTGTTTTTATTTCCATTTCTCTAGGAGGTGGGTCAAAAAGGATCTTGCTGTGATTTATGTCATAGAGTGTTCTGCTTGTGTTTTCCTCTAAGAGTTTTATAGTGTCTGGCCTTACATTTAGGTCTTTAATCCATTTTGAGTTTATTTTTGTGTATGGTGTTCGGGAGTGTTCTAATTTCATTCTTTTACATGTAGCTATCCAGTTTTCCCAGAACCATTTATTGAAGAGGCTGTCATTTCTCCATTGTATATTCTTGTCTCCTTTATCAGAGATAAGGGAACCATATGTCCATGGGTATACCTCTGGGCTTTCTATCGTGTTCCATTAATCTATATTTCTGTTTTTGTGCCAGTACCATACTATCTGATTACTGTAGCTTTGTAGTATAGTCTAAAGTCAGGGAGCCTGATTCCTCCACCTCCATTTCTCTTTCTCAAGATTGTTTTGGCTATTCGGTGTCTTTTGTGTTTCCTTACAAATTGTGAAATTTTTTGTTCTGGTTCTGTGAAAAATGTCATTGGTAGTTTGATAGGGACTGCATTGAATCTGTAGATTGCTTTGGGTATTATAATCATTTTCACAATGTTGATTCTTCCAATCCAAGAATATGATATATCTCTCCATTTGTGTGTATCATCTTTAACTTCTTTCATCAGTGTCTTATAGTTTTCGGCATACAGATCTTTTGTCTCCTTAGGCAGGCTTATTCCTAGGTATATTATTCTTTTTGTTGCAGTGGTAAATGGGAGTGTTTCCTTAATTTCTCTTTCAGATTTTTCATCATTAATGTATAGGAATGCAAGAGATTTGTATGCATTAATTTTGTATCCTGCTACTTTACCAAATTCATTGTCTACCTCTAGTAGTTTTCTTGTAGCATCTTTACAATTCTCTATGTATAGTATCATGTCATCCACAAACAGTGACAGTTTTATTTCTTCTTTTCTGATTTGGATTCCTTTTATTTCTTTTTCTTCTCTGATTGCTGTGTCTAAAATTTCCAAAACTATGTTGAATAATAGTGGTGAGAGTGGACAACCTTGTCTTGTTCTTGATCTTAGAGGAAATAGTTTCAGTTTTCCACCATTGAGAATGATGTTGGCTGTGGGTTTGTCATATATGGCCTTTATTATGTTGAGGTAGGTTCCCTTTATGCCTACTTTCTGGAGGGTTTTTATCATAAACGGGTATTGAATTTTGTCAAAAGCATTTTCTGCATCTATTGAGATGATCATATGGTTTTTCTCCTTCAGTATGTTAATATGGTTTATCACATTGACTGATTTGTGTCTATTGAAGAATTCTTGCATTCCTGGGATAAACCCCACTTGATCATGATGTATGATCCATTTAATGTCCTGTTGGATTCTGTTTGCTAGTATTTTTTTGAGGATTTTTGCATCTATGTTCATCAGAGATATTGGCCTGTAGTTTTCTTTTTTTGTGACATCTTTGTCTGGTTTTGGTATCAGGGTGATGGTGGCCTCGTAGAATGAGTTTGGGAGTGTTTCTCCCTCTGCTATATTTTGGAAGAGTTCGAGAAATATAGGTGTTACCTCTTCTGTAAATGTTTGATAGAATTCGCCTGTGAAGGCATTTGGTCCTGGGCTTTTGTTGGTTGGAAGATTTTTAATCACAGTTTCAATTTCAGTGCTTGTGATTGGTCTGCTTATATTTTCTATTTCTTCCTGGTTCAGTCTCATAAGGTTGTGCTTTTCTAAGAATTTGTCCATTTCTTCCAGGTTGTCCATTTTATTGGCATATAGTTACTCATATTTATCTCTCATGATCCTTTTTATTTCTGTAGTGTCAGTTGTTACTTCTCATTTTTCATTTCTAATTCTGTTGATTTGAGTCTTCTCCCATTTTTTCTTGATGAGTCTGACTAGTGGTTTATCAATTTTGTTTATCTTCTCAAAAAAAACACCTCTAGTTTTATTGATCTTTGCTATCGCTTCCTTCATTTCTTTTTCCATACGAGCTTTGGTCTGACCTCCAGCCTGGGAACTGAGATCCCATAAGCCAGTCACTGTGGGTTCCTCCTGTCTCCTTAGGTTTCCATGGTCCCCCACCAGTGCCTGGTAGGTGCCCTAGTTGTGTGGAGATGCGAATTCTGCATCCTCCGTGGACATGCCCTCATTGCAGAATGATACCACAATGTAAATTGTTAAGAAGTTTCCTCTGATAAGGGATTAGGTAGAAACCAAAGATATGGGGGCAGAGGATGTAGGAAAATTTTTGGATTATCATATTTCAGTCAGCTCCAATAAAAAAGTTTTTCTTTATGTTCCTGAAATGAGGACAAAGGGTCAAATTAATGAAGCTCTGAATCAAATGACAGCCCTTTCAGATATGTCTTCACATTCCACTAGTGAAGTGAGGAAATCCTGAAGTGAATCCTGTTTCTTTCCAAAGTGTAGCTGACAATCCTTTAATGTTAAAAATTAAAAAAAAAAAAAAAACACAACTATTTTAAGGTATGCCAGCCAGGACAAACTGGTGACTTATTTGAAATGCTAGTTAAATTATTTGAAATGCCAACATTTCTGTGGTTTTCCTTTCAGTTTCTATTCTTTATAGTACATTTTCATGGCTCAATTACCAGACCAATTATACTTTTCTCTTTTTATTTGTTCTTTTTTATTGCCATCTGGGACAGAAAAAAAAAAGAACATTGGTGACAGTCATCTCGTTTATGGAAGGCTTTCAACATTACTAATTGGAATGCTCTTCAGTAAGTCGACTTCCAATGACATATTATAAAAACAGCTTTTCAGATTAGAATCTTCATGCAATGGAGATATTTCTCAATAATGGAAATATACAAATGTGGGCTGACATTCTGAGTAAGGAACAAGAAGTCTCCTTCAGGAGTGAGTTTGAGACCAATTGCTTCTTTTTTAAGATTTTTATCATTGACTTGGAGAATGAAGTATGCTCCTGGATATTATAGAAAAGCAATTAACATTTAAAATTACATAGGTTCTTAACACATAGTTAGAAGTAACAGTGAAAAATCAGGGTGTCTGAATTAGATTGCAGTATGGTTAATCATATTAAATTTGTTCTGAAAGAGACCTGAAATGTGTATATATCTCCTAGTCAATCCCATGCTCATGGAGAAGTATAGTGTGAGAACTGAGATCCCAGAATCATAAAATTGAGACCAAGTGCAATGATAGCACACACAGAGGAAAATATCCACACAGGGCTGGAACGAGAAGGATCACAGTCACTACCAAGCGAATCGTGAGGTTATGAGTTTTTACAATGACCACATCAGAGGATAACCCCATGTTTAGAAGTTTGTTCAAAATGTTATATTTTTATTGTTAGAGACACTGCATGTTGTCCGAGATGCCATAAGTAAAGGTATATCTAGTAGTTGCCAGCCTGTTCATAGCCTTTTCCTAAAGCGTGGACTGTTGGATTCCTTCATCTGTAAGTGTAGTCCTGTGTCAGGCTCTTGGGACAATCTTAATGTCTCGATGTCCCATCTCTAAAAATGGGGAAGGTCAGAAAGAGTTCCAGATCTTGTTCTAGAGGTTGGCTCATGATGGGCTGGTCATGGCAAGACTATTCAAGGTGGTAAAGAAATAAGGAGTGTCAATGGAGGATCTCTAGCCTTGGATAGGGGATGTAAATGCAGAGAGGGAGGAGCAAAAATAAGGTATACATACAAGAGATAGACACGGGTGGGGCTTGAACGTCAAGAAGTGTTGAAGATGTCTTTGACTATTGCCTCGTCACCTTTATGGGTACATGGCCAATGGTGTGTTTGGTGGGCTTAAAGATCAAGAAAGACAGTGTCTGAGCTTCACTATCATCAATCTTGCTGCCAAGTCTGGCTCTGACCTCTTATCCTCTTCATTAGATAATTGGGCATCTGGTTCTTCCTGACTGCAGTCCCGCCCCTCAGTTTCAGTTTGGTGTGTGAGAACTGGTTACCAGAGATTTCCCTGCCACCATCTTCCTTTCTACCTTCCTTAGTTCTGCCTGGTCTTTTTGCTATGTTTTATCTGTCTGACCTTCCCTAGGTTAGATGTTTTCCTGGACAAGGACTTGTCATCTGTATCCACACTCTCTTTAGATATAGTCATCTTCCTGCTGAAGAGGAAAGTTTAAATGCTTTCTCAGAGGCATATGTACTGGGGCAGAGTAGGTGTTTACCCGACTGATGTGGAATCAGGGTAGCAGGACAGTGCTGGTGTCTTCCTGAAATATTTCTGGCCTAATTGACAATTGATGCCTAGAAATTCAGGAGCCAGGCATTTATTCATTAAAATATAAATTCCCATGGGAGCATTAATCTATATCAAGGCTTCCTTTGCAACTTGGTTGGATTAAGGGATCTGAGAGAGAAATTTTCATAGAGGAGAGAGGGAGAGGAAAAAAGCATTACTGGTTACCTAATGTCAGTTACACAGTGGAAATTTTAAAAGCCCAGAAGATGATTTCACTATTTTGGCTCTGAATGTTCTAGTTGATTTGACTATAGCAATTGGCCACAGACAACCAAGCAACCAGGCAAAAGATCCAACCCTACATTCTACACTCATAGTCTCATACAATGCTCTGGATAAAAAACTAAGTCCTCTATTCTCCATCAGTCAGTTATTCTAAAATCATTATTCCCAGGTCTTTCACAGCCCACTATCTGCCACTGTTATCCCACACCCCACCTCATTGACCACCCCGTTTATATTTATTAAACACCCATCAGGACTGTTGGCTACTGTTGTGTTGTAGCCACCCAAGCTATGCTTCATTGTTTCATTTTGGATTTCCATTTTTGCTTTCCTCACAGCCCTTGATAACCCAGAAAGCAAAGAGACTAAGATAGAATGGATTTTAAGATGGTAGACTGGAATGTGAAGATGAATTATAAGGGAAGGTCAAAGGGTTTAAATACATTTGCCAGATAACAAATATTTTGAGCAGCCTTACATAGAGAAACTAGAGGTGAATTTTGTGGATGCTGGGTATTGTAAATTGATTTTAGAGTCTACTTCTAGGTTTTACAGAACTACCTATTTCTAATTATTGTAATCCTATAAGAATGAAATACTCGTGGTGCTCCAAATGTGTCATATTTTCTCTCACCTCTTCTTTTGCATGTATTGTTGTCTGTACTTCCCTTTCCCCTAAGGCTTTAGCTTTTCTCTATTTCTTCCCGCCTTACCCAGCAATTGCCTTAATACTTAATATCAAACTGTAATTGTCATTTCTAATGAAGAGACTTCCTTGAACTCCTAAGACTGGGTTAGGAATCACTCCTATGTCCCCATAATGCCCTATTCTTGTACCTGAGATGGCTTGTACACATTGTAATGTTACTACCTTTTTACTCTCCCAACTCTCCAATCAGACCATAAACATTTTTTTGTGGCTGTTTCTCTGTCTGGTTTATCATTAGATTCCCTTCTTCCTAGCACCATGCTTGCACCATACTTGGGACTCAGAACGATTTGAACCACCTCTGCCACATTAGACATCTGTAACCAAATTTCTTCCCTACCCTTATTTTCTGTGCCAGTCTTAGAAGTCAGGGAGCAGTATTTATAAAATTTGCTCCAATTTCAGTAGAGATGTTTATCATGGTTTTCATTTCAAGGGTATCCAGGAACTTAAAGCAAGTCAACAGAAAGAGTATATTCTTATGGGAATGGTGAACTTGGGAGTCAACTTGAGAAGGTGGCTAACACTGCCATCTCCAAAGGAATATAGCAAACGTAGGTCTTTCAAAGGCTCCGTACCCAAAGAGTCCAGTCTGGTGGAAGGATTAGCATCAGAAGTCTCTGAAGAATGCACCTCCATAGTCATGGTTCTAAGACATTTTATTAAATGGGAATAGATCTCAAAGTAGGGTGGTCTACTTTCTGATTGAGAAGAATGAAGCAGAAATTGGACAGGGGACCAGGTCTCCAGACCGACATGCTGAGGAGCATTAAGAAGCTGGAACACAGCCCCCAAACTGGTATAGAAACTCCATCAAGTGGCCCAGCGCCCCAGGGTGATAGTTGGGGATGGCAGCTGTAGCTTGTTGGCATGTGAATGCCCAGGGGCTCACCCCAGTCATATCAGACACCATTTGAAAGGCAGTAGTCAAATGCTCATCCCCATAGTACACCCGGGAAAGGACCAACAGTTGCTTATTTTGTAACAACTACTGTAGGAGGGCCTTTGGGAAGAAGCTTTGTCTCGTAAGTGTTAAGATTGCACCAAAATGGAATTCAAATTCATATTACATACTTTGCAGCAAGTGATTCTGTTACCAGGGTGCATACCAAGGAACTCTGGGGAGAGTTTCTGAATAGCACAGGATACTGAATGAGAACAAAGTCATTTTCTTAGACATCTAAAAATCAGGCTCATTTTGAAATATCAACTCTTGGGTTGCCCATGATCCAAAATGCCCCACAGATCTAAAACGCCACACTAAAATTGCCATAAAAACCTTGGCCAAGATGATTGGGCCAAGTTCATAAAATTATTGAATCTGTTTGTTTTACAGACTACTTTCAAAAATCACAACTGAAAAGAGATAAATGCTTTCTATACTGAACTACAACAGAAGATCCAATGGGTTATGGGTTATCAAGGCACATCTCTACCTTTGCACTTTTATACTGTTTTATAATTATTTGTTTATGTGTCTGTCTCCCTACTTAAGTCTCATGACCCCTAGAGCATGAAGTCCTTTAGGAGCTAACTTTGTATTTTCAGTTCATGGTATAGTGGCCCAGACTCAGTCAGTGTGATATAGACCAATAGCTCTCCTCCAAAAACAGTTTTCCCTTTTTTTGACCACATAGGTAGATTTCACTTATCTGTGACTAATTTGTCAGCACTGTATGTCATGTGTGAATATGCCTTAACTTAGTGCTTTGGTCTCAAGACAGGAAAACCAAGTCTCATTCACTGAATTATAAACAAGTGACATAGACCAAATCTGGCAAATTCCTAATGACTTGGATCAATATGGTAGCACTGTAAAACCAGACTAGCCATGATCACTTTATGAATATATTCAAAGACTTTTTTTCCCCCAGAAACATAACATGAATAAATGTTGGAATACAGGTTCTCAACCACCTGGTTTTCTGAGATGATTTTCCTCATAGGAAATGGTGTCTTTTAAAGCGTAATAATTGTAAAATATGGGGATTTTAACAATACACTCTTATGAGTAAAAATGTGCTTTTCATTTATGAAAGAGTGTTACCTCCAGGCAAATATGTTTTCTAGTCCTTTCCCCTTTTCTTGCTTCTTCTCTTGTTTGTTTATGCACATTATTTCTCCTTCCAGAAATACATTCTAGTTCACATTCTTTCTTTTAAAACTTCTACTCTGTATTCATTTCTGGTAGTAAAAATATTCTGGTCTAGGAAGTACATATTTGTCAGCATAAATCACATTTAATTTTTCCATTTGTTCTGAGAGTCTTCTAGACCTTGAATATATATAATGATTCTTGTAATGAAATCAGCTTGTTTGAAAATTGGACAAGTAGTTTGCAAACTAGCAGAAAACTTTCCAAGTATGGGAAAAAAATCATTGATTCAAGGATTGAAATAAATGATGACATTAATGTAAAAGTCTATTTTTCTTCAGTCAAAACAATTACCTTAATTAACAAACACTTACTGAGTTGACATAGTGAGTTCAAAAATAATGACAATAATGAAAAAGCTTTTATTTAGTTTCAAATCAATGATATTAATTTAATTGGTTGTAAACTCATTATTTCTGAACTCAATGCTTTTGAAAAATTAACTTCATCATTTTTAAGTCATAAATAAATCTTCTGTGTTTTTAGGCAATAAATAAAGCTTCTGTACTTTGATAGGTCATGTCTCTTAATTTGCAAATGAGCCTTTATCTTTTGATTATAGCTTATATCCATTGCAACAAGTCACATTACAGTGAAATCTCCTTCTAGAGCCAGAGACTTTTAATTCTTATTTTCCCTTATTTCAAATGATATTTGATGCAACAAAAGCCTAATTCAAGGGAAGTTTGGCTGATCCCTTAAGAATTTTGAAGGAGTGGCTTACCTATATTTATTTATAGTTTTTCTGAGAGCTATAATAAGAATGGTTCTTGAGATAAAGGCATAGTGCATACATAGAAAAGAATAAAGCCAAATATCTAAAAAGTATAAAATAAATGGACTTGTGATTTATATAGATTAAATACAGATAAAAGATCAAACACCTATTTAGTTTTTTCATTTTTGTTCAGATTTTATTTTGTGGATATATAGGCATGCCAGAAATGTTTTGGATGGATTACTGTTCATGAGATCTACCACTGTCTTGAACTAACAGTCAGTGATTCTAGGACCCTAACCCTAATGGAAGGTTTCCTATCTTTAGTGAGAAGAGTCTTGAATGATTAGAAATCTCTAGGCCTCTCTCCTTTTATAGGTTAAGAGTGACTCACCTGGTAGTAGATACTAATCTCCATACCTTGGGATCACCCAAGATTTTTTATAGTAAGTCACTTGATCAGACATCCCCATGTGCAGACTATATGAGTTATTAATTGATAACAATGATGAAATACAGCTTGTTTATTTTAAGATTATTTAATAAGAAATAACAATAATGCAAATGGATTTTTTCAATAGGCATAGTTATATTACCTGTATTTGTTTGAAAGCATGGAGTTAAAGTCCTAGTGGTAGTCAATAATTAAATTGAGGAAAATACTGTAATTTTTCTCATGAGATGAACTTACCATATCTTACACAGATGTGGAGCCACAAACACATCATGATGAGGTGGTGAAGTACATACTCCATAATTCCATTTTCTCCAAGAAAGGGGAGAGCAGGGTGTCAGTTGGAGATGTGTTAGAAAGCTTGAGGAGACTGAGAGCGTTTTGGAGAATCTCTGATAGAAATAAGAGAAAAGGCTGTTCAAGTGCCAAAAAAATTTTTTTGATATATTTTGAGCCCACCTAATATTGGAAAACCATAAATTTAGATGCAGTACTGGAATTCCATAAATATTTAAACACCTAATATATGCTTGGATGTTCTAAGCACTGGGGATTCAGCCAAGTTCTTGTGGAGTTTGCCTTCTGGAGGGATAATGTTTATTTGAGTTTCTGTTGTACAGGAATAAAGAAGGCTGCTTGCTTAGTGGCTTTGGATTGGAGAATTTGAAGAGCAGACATGGAGGAAGAGCAGGGGCTTAGTTCATTTCATTGCAAGAAGTATTTATTGAACACCTATCATATTCCAGCCATTCTGACAGGTGTTGGAAAATCAAGGATTAAAAAATAGAGTCTCTCTTCCAAGAGTGCTTGCAGTTTTCTGGGAAGGACAGAAACGTTAGCAGATCTTGTCACTAGCATGTGATCAGCCCTGTGATGGCCTTGAGAACAGTGTGTTCAGGGGCTGAGGTCCTTATCTCAGTCTGGGAAGGACCTGGGGAGAAGTGTCAGGGGATGAAAACTAGGTAAGAGGATGCTTGAGCCAAGTCTTCAGACAGCATGGCAAGGCTCAAAGACCTAAAACAACCTTGTGTGATGCCTGCGGAGAAGTGTAAGCTGGTTGATATTCTTCCTGCTTAGAGGATAAGGCAGGCAGTGCCTGGTGATGAGGCTGGAGGAGGAGTGAAGAGACCACAGAGATACTTGGTGGTCGGCACCAGTAAGAAAATAGCACAGGGAACTATAATCAATATCATGTGATAAACCATCATGGGAAAGAATATGAAAAAGAATATACATATGTATAACTGAGTCACTTTGCTGTACAGCAGAAATTAACACAACAGTGTCAATCAACCCTACTTCAATAAATTTTTTTAAAAAGAAAATAGACCAGATGATCAATTATAGGGTCGAAGCTGGGTAGCAAAGGCTGTGAAGCTAGGAGGGCTCTGATAGGTTGGAAAACAATTAGGGAATCAAAGGATTAGTCTCCCTATGGAGTAGAAGAGAAGGATCAGTGAGAGAGATGCAAGGAAAGTAAGTAATAGCCTGAGAGAGAGATATGTGAGTTTAAGGAGTCTGCCATGGAGTTGCTCTAGATGAAGAGGACAAGGACCTGGAAATGAGGATCACGGAAGCCGAGGAAGCCCAAGAACTCATCTATTGGCTGGCCCCTTTGCACACACGTTGCAATGACTAAGAATGATGTCAGGAGGTGAAATAAAGAGGAAAACTGTGCTGGATTCCAAACTAGTATAAGAGGTAATAACCTGGATATCGGTTGACTGTAGTTATAAGAGGGAAAGAGGCTTGACTTAGCTAGATGTCATGAGCCTTAAAAGGACTGTGTGTGAGGGTTTTTGTGGAGAGCATAGGACCTCAAGGCACCAAGTCCCTTGGACCCCTGCTGGGTACCTTCTAATCACCAGAAAAGGGTCCACTCCCAAAGCTCTAACAGAGACCTGGGTTAAGGACTTCCCGTTCTTCAGTCTTATCTGGATGTTGGTTGCGTCTGCACAGACGCCAGAGGCATCAATGAATTCCTTAAGCTCTCGGAGTAAGCTTGATTCAGGACCAGAATGAAAAGATGTTGCCTTTAATCTGTGACACTAGACTTCACTGCATTTTCTAAAAATTAGATTTCTCATCCAGTGTTTTTCAATAACACATTCTTCCTTTTAATCCAAAAGTACCGGTGAAAATTATTTTCTTAGAATTATAATTATGCCACTTAATGAAGCCTGGCTGATAAATGGAAGCATTCTCTTGTCACATGCACTTTCCCTAAGATTCTCACACTCGTGTCAGAAGGCTGAGAGGGCTCCTAGGCCTCAATGTTACTACGAATCTGGCCTGTTCATTCTCAATTTATTTTTTGGAAGCAGCCTGATTTTTCCCCCTTAAACTTGATAAAAGTTGTTGCCATATCTTTATCAGATGGAAATTTTGCTCAGTGTAGAACCGACCTGCACATCCAGAACAAATTCTTCAGTGTTGAATATCTGGGACAAAAGCAGTCAAAACATTCAATCTGCTGCAAGTTTCTAAGTACTGACTGCTTCTCTTTGTCTACGTAATGACTGATTTTTAAAATTTAAATTTGAATACTTGGCTATCCTGTAATTACATATTCTCTTCTCAGTCTTCCCAAACTGAGCCTGTGCCCACAGTGTGGAAAATTTCTGAGAACCACCTTGACTTTGATCTCTTAGGTAGCTTTCCTGGAACTCCAGTTTGCTGGTGTGATTGGAGGAGACACAGATATTTCCTTACAGGTTTTCCCTGTTATGCTGTTTTTTTTATGGAAGGCACTGCTTTGTTTGGACATTTCATGTAACAGTCTTCACTAGATAATGCTTCTATCATCTCTGAGTAATTTCTCTTCTAATTGTGGCTTTGCCTTATGGGACCTCCATACAGCATTGGTGTGTCTCTTGCTAGTAAGCTTAGAGTTCAACATGCCTGTGTTTTTGCAAAATATTATTGCCAACATTACCATATTTCATCCTCAAAACATCCCTCTGAGGCAGAACCAATGCTTTTCTCCCTGATTTAAAGATGAAGAAACAGTTACAAAAAGAGATGAGAACATTTTCTCCAGGCCTACAGAGTGCATTAGCAAAACTGGGCTAAAAACTGAGTTTTCTTTTTCTTTCTTTCTTTTTTTCTTTTTCTTTTCTTTCTTTTTTTTTTTTTTTTGGAGCAGAGAAATGTTTATTGCAGGGCCAAGCAAGGAGAACGGGTGGCTTGAGCTCAAAAACCCTGAACTCCAAAAACTGAATTTTTAAGGAATAGAACAAGCAAGGGATTTCTCCTATTTTACACAACACAGGTAAAAATGTAGTTCACTTAACTTTCTATTAGAAAATATAGTTACTTTTATTTTTTTTATTTTTTATTTTTATTTATTTATTTTTTTTTGCGGTATGCGGGCCTCTCACTGTTGTGGCCTCCCCCGTTGCGGAGCACAGGCTCCGGATGCGCAGGCCCAGCGGCCATGGCTCACGGGCCCAGCCGCTCCGCGGCATATGGGATCCTCCCAGACCGGGGCACGAACCCGTATCCCCTGCATCGGCAGGCGGACTCTCAACCACTGCGCCACCAGGGAGGCCCATACTTTTAAAACTGATTTTGTGGCATTATCTTGTTGAGTCTTTCAGGACCAATAAAAAACTCAAATATAAATTTTTTTCGAAAACTCTTTAGCTACAGTCTTGAATCTGGGAGAGAAGATGTATCTTCCTAGGCTTAGCTTTATACTTAGTAAAATGAAACATGTTTAATTTTATTTTTAAAAGGCAATGAAGGCAAAAAAAGAAGATTTTGCATCCTCTGTGTATCAGGGTGTGGTAACTATTGTTGATAATAAACATCGATCAAGAGGCCATAAATATTCAGAAACTCTCATGTTCATTTTTTTTAACGTCTTTATTGGAGTATAATTGCTTTAAAACAGTGTGCTTTTGCTTTATAACAAAGTGAATCAGCTATACATATACATATATCCCCATATCTCCTCCCTCTTGCGTCTCCCTCCCACCCTCCCTATCCCACCCTTCGAGGTGCTCACAAAGCACCGAGATTATCTCCCTGGGCTATGTGGCTGATTCCCACTAGCTATCTGTTTTACATTTGGTAGTGTATATATGTCCATGCCACTCTCTCACTTGGTCCCAGCTTACATTTCCCCCTCCCCATGCCCCCGAGTCCATTCTCTACATCGGCATCGTTATTGCTGTCCTACCCCTAGGTTCTTCAGAACCTTTTTTTTTTTTTTTAGACTCCATATATATGTGTTAGCATACGGTATTTGTTTTTCTTTTTCTGACTTACTTCACTCTGTATGACAGACTCTAGGTCCATCCACCTCACTACAAATAGCTCAGTTTCGTTTCTTTTTATGGCTGAGTAATATTCCATTGTATATATGTGCCACATCTTCTTTATCCATTCATCTGTCGCTGGACACCTAGGTGCTACCATGTCCTGGCTATCGTAAACAGAGCTGCAATGAATATTCTGGTACATGCCTCTTTTTGAATGATGGTTTTCTCAGGGTATATGCCCAGTAGTGGGATTGCTGGGTCATATGGTAGTTCTATTTTTAGTTTTTTAAGGAACCTCCATACTGTTCGCCGTAGTGGCTGTACCAGTTTACATTCCCACCAACAGTGCAAGAGGGTTCCCTTTTCTTCACACCCTCTCCAGCATTTATAGTTGGTAAATTTTTTGATGATGGCCATTCTGACTGGTATAAGGTGATATCTCATTGTAGTTTTGATTTGCATTTCTCTGATTATTAGTGATGTTGAGCATTCTTTCATGTGTTTGTTGGCAATCTGTATATCTTCGTTGGAGAAATGTCTGTTTAGGTCTTCTGCCCATTTTTGGATTGGGTTTTTTTTTTTTTTTTTGATATTGAGCTGCATGAGCTGCTTGTATATTTTGGAGATTAATCCTTTCCCAGTTGCTTCATTTGCAAATATTTTCTCCCATTCTGAGGGTTGTCTTTTGGTCTTGATTATGGTTTTCTTTGCTGTACAAAAGCTTTTAAGTTTCATTAGGTCCCATTTGTTTATTTTTGTTTTTATTTCCATTTCTCCAGGAGGTGGGTCAAAAAGGATCTTGCTGTGATTTATGTCAAAGGGTGTTCTGCCTATGGTTTCCTCTAAGAGTTTTATAGTGTCTGGCCTTACATTTAGGTCTTTAAACAATTTTGAGTTTATTTTTGTGTATGGTGTTCTGGAGTGTTCTAATTTCATTCTTTTACATGTAGCTGTCCAGTTTTCCCATCACAACTTATTGAATAGACTGTCTTTTCTCCATTGTATATCCTTGCCTCCTTTGTCATAGATTAGTTGACCATAGGTGCATGGGTATGTCTCTGGGCTTTCTATCCTGTTCCATTGACCTATATTCCTGTTTTTGTGCCAGTACCATACTGTCTTGATTACTGTAGCTTTGTAGTATAGTATGAAGTCAGGGAGCCTGATTCCTCCAGCTCCCTCTTTCTTTCTCAGGATTGCTTTGGCCATTCAGGGTCTTTTTTGTTTCCATAAAAATTGTTAAATTTTCTGTTCTAGTTCTGTCAAAAATAGTTTGATAGGGATTGAATGGAATCGGTGGATTGCTTTGGGTAGTATAGTCATTTTTACAATGTTGATTCTTCCAATCCAATAATATGGTATATCTCTCCATCTGTTTGTATCATGTTTAATTTCTTTCATCAGTGTCTTATAGTTTTCTGCATACAGGTCTTTTGTCTCCTTAGGTAGGTTTATTCCTAAGTATTTTATTCTTTTTGCTGCAATGGTAATTGGGAGTGTTTCCTTAATTTCTCTTTCAGATTTTTCATCATTAGTGTATAGGAATGCAAGAGCTTTGTGTGCATTACTTTTGTATCCTACATTACCAGATTCATTGATTACCTCTAGTAGTTTTCTGGTAGCATCTTTAGGATTCTCTATGTATAGTATCATGTCATCTGCAAACAATTACAGCTTTACCTCTTCTTTTCCAATTTGGATTCCATTTATTTCTCTTTCTTCTCTGATTGCTGTGGCTAGAACTTCCAAAATTATGTTGAATAATAGGGGTGAGAGTGGGCAGTCTTGTCTTGTTCCTGATCCTGCAGGCAATGGTTTCAAGTTTTCACCATTGAGAACGATGTTGGATGTGGGTTTGTCATATATGGCCTTTATTATGTTGAGGTAAGTTCCCTCTATGCCTCCTTTCTGGAGGGTTTTTCTCATAAATGGCTGTTGAATTTTGTCGAAAGCTTTTTCTGCATCTATTGAGATGATCATATCGTTTTTCTCCTTCAATTTGTTGATATGGTTTATCACATTGATTGATTTGTGTACATTGAAGAAGCCTTGCATTCCTGGGATAAACCCCACTTGATCATGGTGTATGATCCGTTTAATGTCCTGTTGGATTCTGTTTGCTAGTATTTTGTTGAGGATTTTTGCATCTATGTTCATCAGTGTTATTGGCCTGTAGTTTTATTTTTTTGTGATATCTTTGTCTGTTTTTGGTATCAGGGTGATGTCCTTCATAGAATGAGTTTGAGAGTGTTCCTCCCTCTGCTATATTTTGGAAGAATTTGAGAAGGAAAGGTGCTAGCTCTTCTCTAAATGTTTGATAGAATTCGCCTGTGAAGCCACCTGGTCCTGGGCTTCTGTTTGTTGGAAGATTTTTAACCACAGTCTCAATTTCAGTGCTGTGATTGGTCTGCTTATATTTTCTATCTCATCCTGGGGTTCAGTCTCAGAAGGTTGTGCTTTTCTAAGAATTTGTCCATTTCTTCCAGGTTGTCCATTTTATTGGCATATAGTTGCTTGTAGTA
Source organism: Mesoplodon mirus (assembly GCF_964341445.2). Lineage (NCBI taxonomy): Eukaryota > Metazoa > Chordata > Mammalia > Artiodactyla > Ziphiidae > Mesoplodon > Mesoplodon mirus. The sequence goes on along the minus strand of NC_138978.1, from coordinate 184,285,985 downwards.
AACTCTCAGGATCCTTTGTATTCTGGCAGTGTCAGTTGTTACTTCTCCTTTTTCATTTCTAATTCTATTGATTTGAGTCTTCTCCCTTTTTTTCTTGATGAGTCTGGCTAATGGTTTATCAATTTTGTTTATCTTCTCAAAGAAGCAGCTTTTAGTTTTATTGATCTTTGCTATTGTTTTCTTCATTTCTTTTTCATTTATTTCTGATCTGATCTTTATGATTTCTTTCCTTCCACTAACTTTGGGGATTTTTTTGTTCTTCTTTCTGTAATTGCTTTAGGTGTAAGGTTAGGTTGTTTATTTGAGATGTTTCTTCTTTCTTGAGGTAGAACTGTATTGCTATAAACTTCCCTCCTAGAACTGCTTTTGTCGCATATCATAGGTTTTGGGTCGTCGTGTTTTCATTGTCATTTGTTTCTAGGTATGTTTTGATTTCCTCTTTGATTTCTTCAGTGATCTCTTGGTTATCTAGTAGCATATTGTTTACCTTCTATATATTTGTATGTTTTACAGATTGTTTCCTGTAATTGATATCTAGTAGCATATTGTTTAGCATCTATGTGTTTTTATTTTTTACAGATTGTTTCCTGTAATTGATATCTAGTCTTATAGCGTTGTGGTTGGAAAAGATACTTGATACGATTTCAATTTTCTTACATTTACCAAGGCTTGATTTGTGACCCAGGATATGATCTATCCTGGAGAATGTCCCATGAGCACTTGAGAAGAAAGTGTATTCTGTTGTTTGTGGATGGAATGTCCTATAAATATTAATTAAGTCCATGTTGTTGAGTGTATCATTTAAAGCTTGTGTTTCCTTATTTATTATCATTTTGGATGATCTGTCCATTGGTACAGTGGGGTTTTATAGTCCCCTACTATGATTGTGTTACTGTCGATTTCCCCTTTTATGGCTGTTAACATTTGCCTTATGTATTGAGGTGCTCCTATGTTGGGTGCATAAATATTTACAATTATTATATCTTCTTCTTGGATCAATCCCTTGATCATTATGCAGTGTCCTTTTTTGTCTCTTGTAATAGTCTTTATTTTAAACTCCATTTGGTCTGATATGACAATTGCTACTCCAGCTTTCTTTTGATTTCCATTTGCATGGAATATCTTTTTCCATCCCCTCACTTTCAGTCTGTATGTGTCCCTAGGTCTGAAGTGGGTCTCTTGAAGACAGCATATATACGGGTCTTGTTTTTGTATCCATTCAGTCTGTCTCTTTTGGCTGGAGCATTTAATCCATTTACATTTAAGGTTTTTATCGATATGTATGTTCCTATTCCCATTTTCTTAATTTTTTTGCGTTTGTTATTGTGGTCTTTTCCTTCTTGTGTTTCCTGCCTAGAGAAGTTCCTTTAGCATTTGTTGTAAAGCTGGTTTGGTGGTGCTGACTTCTCTTAGCTTTTGCTTGTCCGTAAAGGTTTTAATTTCTCCGTCAAATCTGAATGAGATCCTTGCTGGCCAGAGTAATCTTGGTTGTAGGTTTTTCCTTTTCATCACTTTAAATATGTCCTTCCACTCCCTTTTGGCTTGTAGAGTTTCTGCTGAAAGATCAGCTGTTAACCTTATGGGGATTCCCTTGTATGTTATTTGTTGCTTTTCCCTTGCTGCTTTTAATATTTTTTTGTTTGTATTTTATTTTTGATAGTTTGATTAATATGTGTTTTGGCATATTTCTCCTTGGATTTATCCTGTATGGGACTCTCTGTGCTTCTTGGACTTGATTGACTATTTCCTTTCCTATATTAGGTAAGTTTTCAACTATAATCTCTTCAAATATTTTCTCAATCCCCTTCTTTTTCTCTTCTTCTTCTGGGACCCCTATAATTCGATTGTTGGTGCATTTAATGTTGTCCTAGAGGTCTTTGAGACTGTCCACAATTCTTTCCATTCTTTTATCTTTATTTTGCTCTGTGGTACTTATTTCCACTGCTTTATCTTCCCAGTCACTTATCTGTTCTTCTGCCTCAGTTATTCTGCTATTGATTCCTTCTGGAGAATTTTTTTTTTTTTTGCGGTACACAGGCCTCTCACTGTTGTGGCCTCTCACGTCGCAGAGCATAGGCTCCAGATGCACATGCTCAGCGGCCATGGCTCACGGGCCCAGCTGCTCCGTGGCACATAGGATCTTCCCGGACCGGTGCACAAACCCGTGTCCCCTGCATCGGCAGGCAGACTCAACCACTGCACCACGAGGGAAGCCGAGTTCTGGAGAATTTTTAATTTCATTTGTCATGTTGTTCATCAGTTTGTTTGCTCTTTAGTTGTTCTACGTCCTTGTTAAACGTTTCTTGTATTTTCTCCATTCTATTTCCAAGATTTTGGATCATCTTTACTATCATTACTCTGAATTCTTTTTCAGGTAGACTGCCTATTTCCTCTTCATTTGTTAGGTCTGGTGGGTTTTTATCTTGCTCCTTCATCTGCTGTGTGTTTCTCTGTCTTCTCATTTTGTTTAACTTAATGTGTTTGGGGTCTCCTTTTCACAGGCTGTGGGTTTGCAGTTCCCATTTTATTTGGTGCCTGCCCCCAGTGGCTAAGGTTGGTTCAGTGGGTTATGTAGGCTTCCTGGTAGAGCAGACTGGTGCCTGTGTTCTGGTGGATGAGGCTCGATCTTGTCTTTCTGGTGGGCAGGACCACATCTGCTGGTGTTTTCTGGGGTGTCTGTGACCTTTTTATGATTTTAGGCAGCCTCTCTGCTAATGGATGGGGTTGTGTTCCTATCTTGCTAGTTGTTTGGCATAGGGTGTTCAGCACTGTAGCTTGCTGGTTGTTGAGTGGAGCTGGGTCTTAGCACTGAGATGGAGATCTCTGGGAGAGCTTTCGCCTTTTGATATTACATGGAGCTTGGAGGACTCTGGTGGACCAATGTCCTGAACTGGGCTCTCCCACCTCAGAGGCACAGGCCTGACACATGCCCAGAGCACCAAGAGGCTGTCAGCCACATGGCTCAGAATAAAAGGGAGAAAAAAAAGAAAGAGAGAGAGAGAGACAGAGACAGAGAGACAGAGAAAGAAAGAAAGAAAGAAAGGGAAAGAAAGGAGAGAAAGAAAGAAAAGAAAGTTATTAAAATAAAAAATTATTAAAAATAAAAAATTTAAGAAGTAATTTAAAAAAAAAGAAAGAAGAGAGCAACCAAACCAAAAAACAAATCCACCAATGATAAGCGGCGCTAAAAACTATACTAAAAAGAACAAAAAAGAACAGACAGAACCCTAGGATAAATGGTAAAAACAAAGCTATACAGGCAAAATCACACAAAGAAGCATACCCATACACACTCACAAAAAGAAAAAGGAAAAAATATATATATAAAAGGAAGCCGGCAACCAAATCAATAAACAAATCTACCAATGATAATAAACTCTAAATACTAAACTAAGATAAACATGAAACCAGAGAAAAATTAGATGCAGAAAGCAAACCCCAAGTCTACAATTGCTCTCAAAGTCTACCGCCTCAATTTGCGATGTTCATTGTCTATTCAGGTATTCCAGAGATGCAGGGTACATCAGGTTGATTGTGGAGATTTAATCTGCAGCTCCTGAGGCTGCTGGGAGAGAGTTCCCTTTCTCTTCTTTGTTCGCACAGCTCCTGGGGTTCAGCTTTGGATTTGGCCCCGCCTCTGCGTGTAGGTCACCTGAGGGCGTCTCTGTTTCTCTCAGACAGGACAGGGTTAAAGTAGCAGCTGATTCGGGGACTCTGGCTCACTCAGGCCGGGGAGAGGGAGGGGTACGGAGGCGGGGCGAGCCTACTGTCGCAGAGGCCAGCATGACGTTGCACCAGCCTGAGGTGCACCGTGCGTTCTCCCAGGGAAGTTGTCCCTGGATCACGGGACCGTGGCATTGGCGGGCTGCACAGGCTCCCAGGAGGGGAGGTGTGGATAGTGACCTGTGCGTGCACACAGGCTTCTTGGTGGCTGCAGTAGCAGCCTTAGCGTCTCATGCCCGTCTCTGGGGTCCGCGCTGATAGTCGCGGCTCACACCTGTCTCTGGAGCTCGTTTAGGCGGTGCTCTGAATCCCCTCTCCTTGCGCTCCCTGAAACAATGGTCTCTTGCCTCTTTGGCAGCTCCAGACATTTTCCCGGACTCCCGCCCGGCCAGCCGTGGCGCACTAGCCCCTTCTGGCTGTGTTCACGCCGCCAGTCCTCTCCCTGCGCTCTGACCGAAACCGGAAACCCGAGCCTCAGCTCCCAGCCCCGCCCGCCCCGGTGGCCGAGCAGACAAGCTTCTCAGCCTGGTGAGTACCGGTCGGCACCGATCCTCTGTGCAGGAATCTCTCCACTTTGCCCTCCGCACCCCTGTTGCTGCGCTCTCCTCCCTGGCTCCGAAGCTTCCCCCCTCCGCCACCTGCAGTCTCCGCCCGCGAAGGGGCTTCCTAGTGTGTGGAAACCTTTCCTCCTTCACAGCTCCCTCCCAGAGGTGCAGGCCCTGTCCCTATTTATTGTCTCTGTTTATTCTTTTTTCTTTTGCCCTACCCAGGTATGTGGGGAGTTGCTTGCCTTTTGGGAGGTCTGAGGTCTTCTGCCAGCGTTCAGTAGGTGTTCTGTAGGAGTTGTTCCACGTGTAGATGAATTTCTGATGTATCTGTGGGGAGGAAGGTGATCTCCGCGTCTTACTCCTCCGCCATCTTGAAGGTCTCCCCTCACGTTCATTTTTAAAAGCTAATTTTTATCTTTTGCTCTAAGATACATAAAATATTTATATTTATACTCTTTTTCATAAACTGGTAAATCCCCTTTTCAGAGATGCCTAGAGGATATTCATGTAGAAACGTGTGACCATTAAGAAATGGGACAGCCACATTCTTGCCTTTTTGAGCCACTGTATACACCTTCCCAACTGATTATGCAATGGAGTTACCAGACAGATAGGTAAATTATCAAAGTCAAGGAAGAAGTGATTTTTTAAAATTTCTCTCTTTACCCTTAGCTATACGCAGAAGGCTACCCAAATGCACTTTCTACTGCTCTTATTTTGTTTTTATTTTTTTTCAAGCTTTCCCTTAAATTGTCATTTACTGCCAGCTGTGGCAAATGTGTTATTCCTTGTTAAGAAACAACTTTATTGAACTGGAAATCTCACCCTCTTACTATTTATTAATATAGTTTTAGAAGAATCCTCCCATTTTGGTTGGTAGCTGCTCAGTTGGGTTTCAGTGTAATGCACTTGTTGGCTGTTTAGTCCCATGGGGACTGTGCTGAGACAGACTTAGCCAGGCTTCCTTTGAACACAGAAATGAAAATCAATAAACAATTTGAACTTCTTCAAGGAGAATTTTTCTTCTCTAATGAATATACAAGCTTGGTTACAGCTTAATTCAAAGATTGAATTTAGTGAGTGTTTTTGAATGCACTATAAGCATGACAAACACAAGCCTCAACATGCCTCACGGGGAGACTTAATGTTTAAAAGGAAAAAAGCATACTCTCCCATTCCAAGTCCACATACAAATGAGACAACTCAACTGTAGTAATATTTACTTGAACCAGACTTGAGACATGGCCCAGGGAGTGCCCAGTCATATTATTTGTGCTGTCTACACATGAAGAACTTTGAAAGCAAATATATGGACAAACAAAAAAGAGCTCAATTAAATGAAACAAATATTTTATCAGTTAAGATTTTTTGTTATATTTCAAGTGGAAGAAAACTCCACTCTGGCTTTGGTTAAGTCTCCATCCAGGGGCTCGTCCGGTGGTTACGAAGATTCACTCCTTTGTTTCCCTCTGTTCGTCCTTCTGTGTGTTAACTTCATCCTTATTCTTCACATCAGAGCAAGGCACTTCCATGTGACAGCAAAATGGCTCCCAAGGAAAGGAGTTAAGCTTTTTTTTTTCTCTTTACACAACATTTGAAAAAGAGCCCAGGTCCTGTCTCTTACTGACCTGATTAGGTTCCTGTGCTCATTTCTATCTCTGCAGCCAGAGGGGTAGGATGCACTGATTGACTGAAGGCCATCTGAGTTCACCCTTTGAATTAAGGATGGTTTCAATCCCAGACAAGAGTTCAAGTGTTTGCCAGAGGTGATTTCTCAGAATTTGAGGAAATATTTCCCCAAAAGATTAGTGAGAGAGTACTGTATGACCAAAACCACAGATAGAGACAGGTAAAACAGATTTGAGGCATGGTTCAATAAGTTAATTAGTTAATGGTACTATTAGAATCATCTTTAAAAAAGTGGTAATAAGTTGAGCTGTGCCCGTAATTCATCTCCAGTGGCTCATAATATTAAGCACGCATGTTAATGGATGATGACACTTTTAAAAGATGGAAGAATAAAGATATAACTGTGTAAATATCAATCCAATACCATAAACGAAGCTAATTACTTACCTATAAACTCTATTATTAAATGCCTGTGAAAAATAAGATTTCATATTTCTAACTGTAAATGACTCCAGAGACTTAGTTTCCTTTGTCTTGATAGTATCTTATCATTAGGTTTCTTTTTTTTCTGCATGGTTTAACAATATACACACTGGAGCCATGAAAGACAAAAAATGTTACAGTCCCCCTCTCCACCCCCTATTTTTCTCTGGTAGTAGAGAAGGGTCATGCAGAGAGAGGAAATCGTAGGACTGACCTTTCTTTATCTTGAGTAAATCGAGAGAAAACATCCTTCTGCTGGTTTATGACAAGGCCAGTTGAAAATTCCACAAGTGAGATAATTCCGTCGATTAATGATGGCTGATGGTTCTGGAGTTTACAAATGGCGACAGACCACGTCTTCCTGAGCCTGGTGAGAAGAACATCAGGTTTTTTTTTGTTTTTTTTGTTTTTTTTTTTCTTTTTGCGGTATGCGGGCCTCTCACTGTTGTGGCCTCTCCCGTTGCGGAGCACAGGCTCCGGACGCGCAGGCCCAGCGGCCATGGCTCACGGGCCCAGCCGCTCCGCGGCATATGGGATCCTCCCAGACCGGGGCACGAACCCGCATCCCCTGCATCGGCAGGCGGACTCTCAACCACTGCGCCACCAGGGAGGCCCAGAACATCAGTTTTTTATTCTAGTCCCAGGCTCTTCCTTTTGACTCTCGTCTACTGGCAGTATCTGTGGTGGTTTTGCAATAGGTTCATAAGTTCATCAACACTTCTCCCTGTAAATGATGGAGCCTGATCCCCATCCTCTTGCATATGGGTTGGCCTTACTTCTAACAAATAGAGTATGGCAAAAGCGATAGCATACCTGCTTTAGTTCGTTAAAGGCATTGCAGCTTCCTCCTTGATTTCTGTTTCTCCTTTGGACCACTCCTTGTGCTGGAAGCCAGTGGCCATTTGGTGAAAACACTTCAGGCTGCTGGTGTGAGCCACTGCTCTGGGGTGGCTGGTGCCCACAACCTGGTCTCATCAGTCTGTCATACAGAGTGAAGTAAGTCAGAGAGAGAAAAACAAATATCGTATGCTAACACATATATATGGAATCCAAAAAAAAAAAAAAAAAAAGGTTCTGAAGAACCTAGGGGCAGGACAGGAATAAAGACGCAGACGTAGAGAATGGACTTGAGGACACGGGGAAGGGGAAGGGTAAGCTGGGATGAAGTGAGAGAGTGGCATGGACATATATACACTACCAAATGTAAAATAGATAGCTAGTGGGAAGCAGCCGCGTAGCACAGGGAGATCAGCTCGGTGCTTTGTGACCACCTAGAGTGGTGGGATAGGGAGGGTGGGAGGGAGACGCAAGAGGGGAGAGATATGGGGATATAGGTATATGTATAGCTGATTCACTTTGTTATAAAACAGAAACTAACACACCATTGTAAAGCAATTATACTCCAATAAAGATGTTAAAAAAATGCGTGCAGAGTTAAATGTAGGGGCAGGCAAAGGGCTAGGAGATCAAAACCAACACACATCAGAGGTACTGATGAGGGCAAAAAGCATATTTCATAAACAATGAAGGAGTGAGAAAATCGTTTTTTGAATTTTTCTACCAACATATCAAAACATATATATTTTTTCCTAATTCCATATATATATTCTCAATTCCATATATATATATATATATATATATATTCTTAATTCCATATATATATTCTTACTTCCATACATATATTTTCTTTTTTTAATAGATCTTTATTGGAGTATAATTGCTTCACAGTACTGTGTTAGTTTCTGCTGCACAGCAAAGTGAATCAGCCATAAGCATACGCATGTCCCCATATCCCCTCTCTCTTGAGCCTCCCTCCCACCCTCCCTATCCCACCTCTCTAGGTCATCGCAAAGCACCGAGGTGATCTCCCTGTACTATGCTGCTGCTTCCCATCAGCCAACTGTTTTACATTCCGTAGTGTATATATGTCGATGCTACTCTCACTTTGCCCCAGCTTCGCCCTCCCACCCCATGCCCTCAAGTCCATTTTCTATGTCTATCTCTTTATTCCTGCCCTGCAACTAGGTTCATCAGTACCATTTTTTTTTTTAGATTCCATATATATGTATTAGCATATGGTATTTGTTTTTCTCTTTCTGAGTTACTTCACTCTGTATGACAGACTCTAGGTCCATCCACCTCACTACAGATAATTCAATTTTGTTTCTTTATGGCTGAGTAATATTCCCTTGCATATATATTAACCCACCATTTTCTTTTACGCTTTTTTTCTCTAGCCACTTGGGTCTTCTTGCTGTTCCTTAAGTAACCAACCTCATTCTGCCTCAAGTGCCTGGTAGATTCTATATGCCCAGATGTTCCTTTGGCTTTTTCAATTATACTAGGTTGCAGCTCAAATGTCACCTTCTCAGGGAGGTTGTCTGAAATTGCCCTAACTAAAAGAGCCCAGTTCTCTGTATTCACTTACCCAGGGTTATTTCTGTTAATAAACCTTACCACAATCTGGCATTATTTTATTTACTTGTTCATTTTTGTCTTCCTGTCTAGAATACAGATGCCATGGGGGCAGAGATATATCAGTTCTGAAACCCCAACACTTATAATAGTGCCAAGTACATAATAGATCATTTATGAATATTTGTAAATGAATAATCAATTATCATTAACTTAATTTATTTATATTAAATAATTAAATATTTTAAAATTAATTACTCAATGACTTTGTGTGCACCTATCTCTATGCCAGGTCAGGAGACCAGGAAGTGGAAGACTTGATTCAAACTTTTGAGCAGCTAGCAGTTTTGTTGAGGTGATAAGCCACATGTACACACAACACCTGAACACACTGCAGTGTAGCATGTGACATATGTCAAATCGATGATGAGTCTTCCATTTGACAAGTGTTATGAGAGTTCAGAGAACAGACCACAGTGCACTGGAGCAGACAGATTTTTAGAAGAAGCAGGTTTTTGTGCCCCCCATGAGCATGGGTTTGATATGGGGGTAAAGAATAGAAAGAGGATTGTTTTGGTAATCCTCCAGGACCTTACCAGTGCTAAATTTGTTAGTATCCAACCATGCAACCCATTAAAACCCCCAAACGGCCATTTGTCCAATTACCTTGTCTACATGACACACGTGCACACAAAAAAATCATCTAGGAGATGATATGAGTTTAATACTTAAGCAGCTCTCTGTTGTGTTTTGAGCTCTGCTGCAATGAGATGAATAAATATTGACTGGTTTAAATGAAATCAGGAACACTCAATTCAAGTGCTCAACTATGTCTGTGTACCACTTTAGAAAGGAAAAAACAAGATGGATTCTGTTTGTCAGGGACTGACTGATGTCCAGTCCGATGTCCCCATTTGGTGTCAGCCTCTGATAAAAATGAAGCCAGTTGATTTATTCGAGTATTTTTTCACTGTGACTATTTGACAAAAGCCCATTTAAATTGCCCTCATCAATTGTACTTTTTTATCCTGGTTTCAGCTCTTCCTTGTGCTGTCTTATCTTCTCAGGGCTGGTATAAATGTTCCTTGCTTTAATTTTAATTTTTTGAATCCAAAAACTTCATGCACTCTAAAGTTCTTTATATTGGTTTTTAAAACTAATAACACATACACAAAAAATCTAACCACCCTACCCCCAAAACTTTGCCAGCCTGCTCCTGAGGGTTTAAGTAAGATTTAGTTCATAGGTGGCGCCCTGTATACAATCCTTTTTTCCCTTGAGCCGATTCACTGATCTGTGTAAGGCCAGGAGCTTTTCTCCTCCTTACAGGATTAATCCTCGGCCTCAGCTTCTGAAGGAACATTGTTGCTCTTAGTGACATTAAAACAGAAGAAGCTAGAAAGGCCCTTTATTTCTAAAACTACTTTTTCATAGCCCATAAACAACAGACACACTAGTAACTCTGCACAGGGCATTAGGGCAACATCAACTCACACATCAGGAGATTTATGTTCGTGTCCTTTTCCTAAAGGAAAGGAAGAGAAATTCAGCTCCTATTAATATTTATCAAGGCCACTCCGGAAATTATTCAGAGGTGAGGCATTCTGAGAGGAAAATGCAAAATTCTCTTTTTGGTTTAGAAGAATGTTTTAAAGGTATTCAACAAACAATTTCCAGAAGTTTGATGATGAGAAGAACAATTCTAAGAGAAACAGAGAGCCAAGTAAGACTAGGACATCAAATCACGGTAAACTTAAGTTATTAGTGGAAGAGAGGTCAGTCAGGTTATTACTATTAAAGATTTCAAGGAACTTGTACTCAGAACTAAAGGAAAAAGAACAGACATTGAGAAGAATAAATATGTGTTGAGTGTTGAACAAAAAAGTATCTGAATAAATGAACGAATGAACCAGCAAATCTTAGAGAATTCTGTTACTCATTGGTTAAAGTATAAAAACTTGTGAAAACATAGATTTATGGCAACATGGTGTGTAGATCTATATCCCTGAATGATGTAATCCCACTGCTATATTTACTGAAAAGTATTCTTACTTGAGGCCATGAGGATTAATGTTGCTCCCTTGGTAATATACCAAGGAACAGTCTCATGTCTTTTAAAACAAAGCAATATAACCCTCTGAATGTACAAGCAACATTGCTCCAGGAAACGCATTTGTCTGTCAGAGACAAATAGTAATCCTAATTTAATGAACATCTCCAGTTTGTTGAGCCCACCGGGGAAGGAGAGTCTTTTGGGAAAGGCTGAAACTGAATTGTGCCGATGTATTAGGTAGCTTTTTTTTTTTTTTTTTTTTTTTTGCGGTACGCGGGCCTCTCACTGTTGAGGCCTCTCCCGTTGCGGAGCACAGGCTCCGGACGCGCAGGCTCAGCAGCCATGGCTCACGGGCCCAGCCGCTCCGCGGCATGTGGGATCTTCCCGGACCGGGGCACGAACCCATGTCCCCTGCATCGGCAGGCGGACTCTCAACCACTGCGCCACCAGGGAAGCCCTAGGTAGCTTTTTATTTAGGGTGAAATTTAAGTACCTGGAACACTTGACCAAAAGATTCAAGAGTTCTCTCAAAATTGAGTCTATGGTCCAAGATTATCCCTTAAATGTTGAGGGGAAAGATAATAGTCATCTATGTATGACTTGCCTTGCTCTCAGACAAGTTATGTATCTTTCTATCTTAAGGTCACCTTAAGATATTCTGCCTACAAGGAATAATATCGCACAATCAAAAAAGGAACAATATTAGATTCATTCATTCATTCCTGAAATATTAGAAATGCTTGACAGACAGTCCTTTCATAGGGTCCTTTTACAGAGAATTGCATTCCACAAGGCAAAACCAAGAAAATTTAAAACAACCAGTATTTTCTGGAATATTTTGATTTCATGATAAGAGCAACCCTGGGGCTCGCTAAGCGGGCCTCGGTCAGGAGCTGTGTCGAGGTGTGTGTCATTATTCAGACAGCGCTCCAGACCTTTCAGATATCAGCTTCCTTGTCTGTTCCTTCTGAAGCCCTTTCACTGGCAGTCATTGTTGGTATGAACAAGGAAGGGAATGCATGCTTTCACAACTGTTAAGCTGTACCTGCCCAGTTTAGGAAGAAAAGCTTTGTGGTCAGCCTACATTAGACTATTCTGCACTCTGTGCTCCCTGGATAATACCTGTACTGTTCTCTAAGACGTGACAACTTGTGTTCTGTAGGGCTATATGATGGTAGCTGGCATCCCCTTTTGCCTTAGAACATTTTTTTTTAAATTGGAGTATAGTTGCTTTACAATGTTGTGTTAGTTTCTGCTGTACAATGAAGTGAATCAGCTATATGTATACATATATCCCCTCCCTCTTGGACCTCCCTCCCACCCCACCCCATCCCACCCATCTAGGTCGCCACTGACCACCGAGCTGATCTCCCTGCGCTATCAGCAGATTCCCAATAGCCATCTGTTTTACACATGGTACTGTATATATGTCCATCCCAATCTCCCAATTCATCCTACACACCCTCCTGCCCCATGTCCACGCATCCGTTCTCTGTGTCTGTGTCTCTATTCCTGCCCTGCAAATAGGTTCATCCGTACCATTTTTCGAGATTCCACATATATGTCTTAGAACTTCTGTAATAGGACTAGGGCTCTTTTTTCTCCCTTATTTAGCACATATGATTTCTGCGTTTGTGTACTTGTCTTATCTGTTGATGATGCTGGGCTGGAGAAGGACACGTGTATCTATGTGCCCACATATGGAGAGTACCCACATCTACCTGGTGTCTTTTCCAGTATTTGGGAGCTAGTTCATTTTTCACGTGATTCCAAGTGCCCATAAGCAGCATCAAAGAATGGAAACTCAATTCCTAATCTTCTCTGAATTGGAAGCTAAGATCACAATTACAGGTTTATTTTTTTCTAGATCTTCTGATAAGTCATCTGTAGCATGGCGCGTGGGATGTGCCTCGTTATGGTAATTAGGGGGCGGGATGAATTGGAGAAAATTATGTAACATGAACACGGACAGAAATGATATAAATCGTTATGAAAATTTCTTCCTGGAAACTGGACTTGTGATATTTTATTGCCTGCTCCGGAGAGACCAGTGAGCATCATGAGATCAATAAAATTTCCCAAGATTCAATGAGCCAAACTGGTCTCTTTCTTCACTACATTACCCTGAATCCCATCGAGGCCATGTGCTGAGCAGGGGTCCTGGAGCTCTAACTGCCATGTACTTAAAATAACAAGTGATCTGTGAACATCCTGACACAGAGGGAAGAAGTGGGCAACAGAATTTTCAGATAGGATTTATTTCTTTAATACCCACTGTATTAGTTTCCTGTGGCTGCCCTAACAAAGTACCATAAACTTGGTGGCCTAAAGCATCAGAAACGTATTCTCCCCTGGCTCTGGAATCCAGAAGTCTGAAATCAAGGTGTCAGTAGGGCCACTCTCCTCTGGAGGCTCTAGGAGAGGATCTGTTCTTTGGTTCCTGCAGCTTCTGGTGTTTGTTGGCATCCTTGTGGCTGCATCCCTCTCATATCTTCCTTGTTATCCATATCTTCTCCTCTTCTATCTCTTAGTAGAAGGACAGCTGTCATTGGATTTAGTCCCCACCCAGGTAGTCTGAGATGACCTCATCTCAAGGTCCTGAACTTAATTATATCTGCAAAGACCCTTTGTTCAAAAGGTAACATTTACAGGTTTTAGGGATGTGGATGTAGACCTGTATTTTGGGGCCACCATCAAGCCCACAGTGTGTCCCATGTGTCAGGTTCTCCTCTAGGTACTTTACACATATTAACTTTGAATTTCTGAAATCTGTATTAAGTGCATAGCTCTGTCACCGGCCAGCTGTGTAACCTCGGACTAGTCATTTCACTGTGTCTGGGTAGAAGTTTCCTCATTTGTAAAATGAAGAGGGTTGGATTAGTTAAAGGAATCAAACTAATACAGTTGGGAAATACAGAGCCTTAATTTTAGAACACATAAAAGAATTTGGGGGCCTCCCTGGTGGCGCAGTGGTTGAGAGTCTGCCTGCCGATGCAGGGGATACGGGTTCGTGCCCCGGTCTGGGAGGATCCCATATGCCGCGGAGCGGCTGGGCCCGTGAGCCATGGCCGCTGGGCCTGCGCATCCGGAGCCTGTGCTCCGCAACGGGAGAGGCCACAACAGTGAGAGGCCCGCATACCGCAAAAAGAAAAAAAAAAAAAAAAGAATTTGGTTCAGTTCTGCCTAGGTACAGATCACCTACAATTTCCCAAGGGCTGTACTAGGTATTAGGACTATAGATGAATATAAGACCCTGACCTTTGTTTTACATGTCCACTTCCTAAAGGAGGCAACAATATTATCCTTGTGCCCAAGCACTGTCACTCAAGTAGGTGAAGCCAAAGAAAGTTCTCATGAAAAAAAAGTAACAAATTGAATCGGGAATAAAACTGTGTAGAAGAAGCAAGGTGCAGAGTCAAAGTTTATTGGCTTCATTGCTAAATCATGAGAAAGTGGATGCCAGTTGCTCTCCATGGAAACCCCAGAGGGTACAGCTACTCGTGACCATCCGAGGATTAATGGTGCATTTAAATTGTTCTCACCAGAGGTTATATATGCACTGAGCCACAGTGGAGGCCAGAGCGGCAGAACCCCGAATGGCAAACTCTGAAATACTCCTGCATTTTTCTGAAAGGAGGATTGATAACATCCAAAGACGTTGTGGCAAATAGTTCAGACAGCTGACCTCCAAGAAGGTCTCAGATCCCATGAGACTGACCACCCAGGTTCTAGAAATGTGTCCGGGGGAAATCTGTCCCCTGGCCAGATGTAGGCTGTGAGCATATACTTTGGTTCAGTGAACTCTACCCTGCAAGGAAGGAATTCATCATCATACTCACTAAAGCAGGGGCACTGTGAGATTGTGTAAGGGCACCGAATGTCTCCACTAAATGTCAGGGTACATTTAGTGAATTTGGCAAGCTCCGACTCAGCCCCAGTTAACATTTTTCTCAAATGCTCCAGCAGACAGTCTGGCCTGGTTGACAGCTTACTCGTAAGAGACCCAGAATTATGTAATCAGTTCAGCTAAGCAAGCTCTAGAAAAGAGATTCACAATACAAAATAATGCCCAGGTTCACTCTTCAGTAGACTGACAACGACCTCTCATCCAGAAATGGAAGAAGCGTCATCATCCAGAGCAGCTTGTGTGGAGGAATGCTGGTAAGACTCAAGTCCATTTGCAGTGACCACAATTGACCTGGTCGTCATGAGAAATAGGCTGTCTCAGCATGGAGAGAAGTGCTCACAGCAGCTCGGGCACATGGCAAATCAAAGAGCTATAGGTGTATAACAAGAGAAAGCTAGTGTCGTGCTGGGTGCCCACCTCAAAAAGTGCCAGAGAATGTCAAGGCACTGAAAAGCCTAATTATTTGGAATAATAACATTCATGTGACATACAGGAGACGTTCAGGTACTGAGACTATCTAAAATTTTCACAGTTCCTTGCCCCTAATGTCATGTTTTTCTCCAATTAAGTGTTAGGGGCTAGGAAATAATAATAATAGTAATAGTAATAATAATAGTAATTGGTTTAGTCAACCTGGGCTGTTATAACAAAATATTGTAGACTGAGTGGCTTAAACAACAGACATTTCTTTCTCACAGTTCTGGAGATTGAGAAGATTAAGGTGTGGACAGATGTGGATCTTGATGAGTGCTCTCTTTCTGGCTTGCAGACAGCTGCCTTCTTGTTGCATCCCCACATGATGGACAGAGAGAGGGCTCTGGTCTCTTCCTCTTCTTATAAAGGCACTAATCCCATCATGTTGGCTCCACCCTCATGAACTCATCTAAATCCAATTCTCTCCCAGAGGCACCACTTCCAAATGCCATCACATTGGGGATTAGGGCTTTGACATACAAATGTGGGGGGACACAAACGTTCAGCCCATAGTAAAAATAATAGTAAAAGAGTAATAATAATAATAAACAGATACTATTCCTTCCTTAGTGAAGCTCACAGTCTAGTAGAGTTACAGATGTTCATCAAATTGTCATACCCAAATATATGAAATTACAATTGTGTTTCAGTTTGAAAAAGAAGAGGTACACGAGGCTATGAGAGCACATAGTAGGGGGATTTGACTAATGGGAGGTCAAAGACTCCCCTTTGACAACTGAGCTGAAATTAAACGGCAAGTGTGTGCCAACTTGTGGTATCAGACAGAGAGTACAGGTAACGGCCAAGGGAAGGAGAAAGATGGGAGATGGGACCAGATGGACCCGTGGGGTCCAGGAAGTGTGTGTGTGTGTGTGTGTGTGTGTGTGTGTGTGTGTGTGTGTGACTTTAAGGGAGAGACTTGAATGCAACAGAAAGATAGAACTGGAGTTCCTATCATCACATGATGAGTGTAATCCTCGTGGGCTTCTAATTCTTCATATATTAGTTGGAAGAGTTTCTTCCTCATTGCTGAGGAAACTATGGAAATATTTTTCTCTGTTTTAGGGAAGTCAGTCTTGTCACCACCGTCTCCTGTCTACCACAGCCCATTCCTTCCTCTTGTGCCCTTCCCTCCCTCCGCTTTTGGCATTCCCCCCTTTTCAGTGTTTGGTGCAAAGGTCCCTGAAAAGTGACTGCTCATTCTTGTGGAGGAATCTGCGCTTGTGTCTCTACTTCTGAGTTCCTATTATCTGAACTATAGATATTTCAGGGCTTTTCTACTAAAAATAGTTTGTAACATTTACAGAAATATTATGAAGTATTAAACAACTATTCCATTAAGAGACAAATCATCTCCTTGCAAAAGAAATTCCTTGTAAATAACATAAACGTATTGGTTATTTTTTTGTATTTTGCTTATTGAAAAACAACCCAGAAGGAGTCATGGCTCGATGTTCTTATGGCTAGGACATACAATAAGTTCTGTAAAATCTACATGCTTTTAAAAAATGCCTCCTTGAATTGAAGACAAGAAATCTTACCAATTGAACTGTTCTTAAAACCTTCCCATTAGATGGTTTGTCATATATATTCAGCCTTAAAAAGGGTTTTCAGAATGGATACCAGCATGCTACGCATTGAGTGAGGCAGAGAAGATCAGTCTCAAAAAAAGCATGAGACAGAACCTGACCCATGTAAGAGCTTATAGTCAAGGCAAAGAAGGAAAATCAAGATTAAGTTATTCATGAATACTGTTGAGCACCTATTATATGTCAGTGATGAACTAGAAAATATCATCCCTGCATTTGCAGAGATTAGAGTTGAGCCAAAGCTACACACTCAGAAAAAAAGACAAAAGCTTTCAACCGTGACTTTCAGCCAACTTGAACATGTTTTATTAGCACAGAAACAAAAAGAGTAGTATTCTAACTTTGCCGCTCTGTAGACGAATTGTCAACTTAATCTATTTAAAGTCAGATCTCTCACAATGTACTAATGCCAAGTATTTAGACATATATGAGAGGCATAAAATATTCAATGTTTATATAACCAGGGTGTGACCTTTAGAACCTCCGACACAAATGACTCAACAAGTATTGTATATCAGGGTTTAGGAAATTCATGGGCTCTATATTACCAGGCATCTTTCCATTTACTAACATGTCTCTTCTTCAGTAATTATATACGAAGACTGAGGGATGGAGGAGCAGGGTTGTTATAGAATGAGTTGTGTCCTTCCATAGTTCGTGTGTTGAAGTCCTAATGCCCAATGTGACTGTATTTTGAGTCAGGGTCTGTAAGGAGGTGATTACGGTTAAGTGAGGTTATAAAGGTCAGGTCCAAATCCAATAAAACTGGGGTAGTGATAAAAAGAGGAAGAGACAGTGCTCTCCTTCTCTCTGTGCCCAGAGGAAAGGCCCCATGAGGACACAGGGAGAAGGTGGCTGTCTGTAAGCTGGGAAGAGAGCCCTCACCAGGAACCAAACTGACTGAGACTTCTGGCTACCAGAACTGTGAGAAAATAAACTTTTGTTGGTTAAGCCAGCAGCTTGGTATAGTCTGTTATGGCAGCCCAAGAAGACTAAGACAAAAATAAACTAATATTTATTGAAGTACCTGCTAGGTGCCAGAATCTGTGCATTGTAACAGCCAGTATGTTTTGAATACTAACAATTAAAAATATTTCTAGGGAATTATCTTCCTTTACATAGTTCAAGATAGCTTACCACTATGTCCATATTCCAACCACAGGATGAGAAAAGGAGAGGCTTCCTAAGACCACTGATGGTACTAGCTATCTTAGGGGAGTTCTGCAGAAGCAGTTCCTGAGATGATCATTCATTTGCAAATAATTTCCAAAAATGCTTCCAGGAAGACTGGTAAAAGAGTGGGGAACAGGTTGGAAAAAGGGAAAATGGCCAGCACTGGTGTGGTCTCAGGCAGAAGTCTCTCAGAAGGTAGATCTCTGAGGGGACCTCTGGAATCTAAGTGACACCTCACAACTATCCCAGTCTGAAGCAAGGGACCTAGACTTTGGTACGTCTGCATCCATCAGTCTTTGGACAATGGCCATCAGCCAGAATATAACCCCCTAGATACTTCCAATTCTCTGTACAGTGAGAACAAAATGGCTCCAGTAGCCCAAGGGCTCTTGAGGGTAGAGCTGCAGGCACTGGTCCCTCGAAGGGCGAGAGCAGAGAAAGTGGGCATGGTGGGGGAGAGCACAGACAAGGTAAAAATGGATCCTGGAAATCTGGGCAGACCACTGTCTGCTATGGCTATATTCCTCTTTTTGTTCATTTACTTGTTTTCTGTGTGTTCGTTTGCATAACTTCTTTTATTTTTATTCACTTTTTCTTTTTAAGATTCAAGTTTAATTTACTTGCAGAATGGGTAATAGTTTGCATATAGTACAAAAGTCAAACTTTCTAGAAGTTTTACAGGGAAAATCTCCTTTTTTATCCCTTCAAAGAGATCCTCTGAGAACAGATTTTACACAGTACAAAATCACTAAACCTCTTCTGTTTCATGTTTATGGAATTCCTCTTTACAATTCTATCTTCTCATTTAAAGGGATTGATTCTTTTCTGCATGGGAGCCCAGAACAAAGATGGCATCCCATCACCAAAAGAGAAAACAAAGTAAGAGTCATTGAGTTATTGAGTGCTACATAACATGCAGGAAGGAAACTAACAATGAGGCCTAATTCCCCATATATTAATTGGCAAATCATCATAGTTCAACGAAGCGATAATAACAATTATAAGTTTAGGAAAAAAATTCCATTAATTAACAAAAATGTTTGTCCCAAATTTTATTTGTTTGTTATACTGTGAGAAAAAGAGACATCATTATAGGGTGGGCTGGTAAAACACTGGATAATAATGAAAGGCAGTGGATGAGTTTTAGGGCCATCCATCTGACTGGGCCTTTAAAAGACACAGAGGATTTACTTATTTTGAAAAAAAAAGTCAGAGTGAAGAGAACCGTAGGTAGGATTAAGAAAACTTATGTACTAGCCCCAGTTTTGCCAGGAACCTGCTGTGTTTTCTTGGTTAATTCACTTAACCTCTCTGTGCTTCCATGCTCATCTATAATCTCCATTCAAGAGTATTGTGGAGATGGAAATGAAATAAGTATCTCCAAAGCAAAGAATTTGGATAATTTGATATGCAACAATATAATTAATAATAATACTAACATGAGAGATTAGGCTGGTAGGCAAGTTTCTTCCTTTTGATTTACTTTTAAGGTTTTTTTTTGTTTTTTGCGGTACGCAGGCCTCTCACCACTGTGGCCTCTCCCGTTGCGGAGCACAGGCTCCGGACGCGCAGGCTCAGCAGCCATGGCTCATGGGCCCAGCCACTCCGCGGCATGTGGGATCTTCCCGGACCGGGGCACAAACACGCGTCCCTTGCATCGGCAGGCAGACTCTCAACTACTGCGCCACCAGGGAAGCCCTGATTTACTTTTAGACTGCCATTATCATTTAGCCATCTGAACAAGGTATCTACAGGTTTAGTTTATTTTCCAAGACCAAATCAACTCACCCTACAGATAGAAATGTACCCTTTCACTGTTAACAGTGCTATTGGAGAAATGCAGGATATCAAGTGAAGACATGATGTGGTCAGCTCCTAGTCCTTACTTTCTTCTGACTCACAGAGCTTACCTTCATGACTCAGTTGGTATGATTGGGAAGGAGGGAGCTGTCAAAAGTTATATTATGAATTTACATTTTGCACGTAAATGAGGAAAACCAAGCCTGCAACTGATTAAGATGTTTGAATCTATCAAATGAATGGAGGAAATTACCAACTGCCTTTATTTATGTTGCTTCCTAAGAGTACAGAGATACTTTAAAGTGGCGGTCCCCAACCTTTTTGGCACCAGGGACCGGTTTCGTGGAAGCCAATTTTTCCATGGATGTGGGTTGGGGGGATGGTTCAGGCGGTAATGTGAGCGATGGGGAGTGATGGGGAGCGATGGGGAGCGGCGGGGAGTGATGGGGAGTGGTGGGGAGGGGTGGGGAGCGGCGGGGAGCGATGGGGAGCGGTGGGGAGCGGTGGGGAGCGATGGGGAGCGGTGGGGAGCGGCAGGGAGCGATGGGGAGTGGCAGATGAAGCTTTGCTCTCTTGCCCGCCACTCACCTCCTGCTGTGCGGCCCGGCTTCTAACAGGTCCGGATCAGTGCTGGTCCATGGCCCAGGTGTTGGGGACCTCTGCTTTAAGCTCCTGATCTTCAAGTCTATTTATGCTTACATGCTGATTTATGCAGTTACCTGTCCATCAAGTGTCTACGTATCATAGGCTGAGCTATATAGATTTGAGAACAGCTATTGTGGACCACCAGATTCCAAAGTGGATTTTGATTTTGCCTGAATTATCCCTGTAGGAGTTTTCTATCATTGCCATAACATATAACCACAAACCTAAGCTACTTAAACAGCATAAATTTATTATCTCACAGTTTACTAGATCAGAAGTCCAGAGACAGCAGGCTGATACTCTGCTTAGGGTATCACAGGGCAGAAATGAAGGTGCAGGCAGGGCTGTGTTCCTTTCTGGAGGCTCTAAGAATTCACTTCCAATCTCATTCTGGTTGTTGGCAGAAAGAATTCAGCTCCATGTGGTTGTAGAACTGATGCGCTATCTCCTTGTGGCTATCTGCTAGTGGCTGCCCTTAGCTCCTAGTTGCCTCTCTGCAATTTTTGCATGTTGTTCTCTGCATCTCAGAGCCAGCAACAATTCACTGAACTTTTACTGCACTACTGCTTTTCTTCTGTGTCCTCTTTTTCTGCCACATCTCTCTCACTGACTGTTCTGCCTTCCTCTTTTAAAAGCTCAAGTGATTAGATTGAGCCCACCCGATAATCCAAGATAATCTCCTGTTTTAAGGTCTGTAACCTTAATCACATCTGCGAAGACCCTTTTGCTGTAACATAGTCAAAGGTTCTAGGGATTAAGGCACAGTGTGGAAATCTTTGGGGGTTACTGTTCTGCCTGTCACAATCTCAAAGACCAAAATATAAGTAATTATGGGATACTGTGTCCTCATATAGTTACCTTCCTTCTAGAATTATTTATTGTGATTAATTATTAGCTGCTGCCTGGCTTATCCAGGAACCATAGGAAGCAGGTGAGATACTAAGATAGGGGAAGAGTAGGGGATGTGTACATGACACATTCGCTTCTCCAGATGTTTCCTTTCATATGCAGAGAGATTCTCTAGCAAAAAACGTTTGACCTCTCACACACTGCCTCATTTCCCCCACCATAATGTGACTGATGACTTTGGAGGAGGAACTGGGACTGCATGGATCAGCCCCTGTTAGGGGTCATATTTGGGATCTGTCTGCCTGCAGAGAGTATGAGCACTAGTCTGCCCTTGGCCGCATGATAAGCTCAGTTAAATGCTCTGCCTTGTACGTGAAGGACTCTAATTGTTGCCTATAATTGAGTATATATGTTCAAATGGATTAAGTTATTCTTCCAGGCCAGTTTAACCATGGACAAGTCAAGTTCAATCTTTTAGATATGTTGAGTAACTACTACATGCAGAGTAAAGTACCTGGTACGATGAAATAGACAAAAATGAATAGTGACTTCCAATTATAAAGTAAGACAGTAAAGGTATCTTTTCTCTCTTCTCTCTGAAATCACTCCAGTAAAAACAATATAATGAAGGAAAGGGTTGAGAAGGAGGGAGGCAGTGTATATAACTTGATATTGTCACCTTTTATAATGGGGGAAGGGGAAAGGTGGGTGTCAAAAAACCTAAATCTGATAAATTAAGTAGTATATGTTTAAACATACTTACAGAAACACAAGAAAGTTCTAGAAAAGCTAATAACGATAATATGACTAAATGGAGGGAGGATGGGAGGTGAGAAGAAATACAAATATGCTAGTTTTACCATTACTTAAAGTAGGGAGACAGTAGATGCTGTCTAAAGAAACAGAAGATGTGTTATATTTTATAAATTTTAGTTGTACATTATGTCACTAGATTAAAAATAGAATGCAAATATGCAGAAGGAAACTTGTATTTAACGAGAGCAAAGAAAAATTAAATAATACAATGAAAGATTGGAAAACATAAAAATAAGAAGAATAACAGAAAGGTAACAGAACTGAAATGTATTTATCAAAAAATATAAATGGTATAAGCGTTCCTATTAAAAGATAAAGACTCTCGGGACTTCCCTGGTGGTCCAGTGGTAAAGAATCTGCCTTACATTGCAGGGGATGCAGGTTCGACCCCTGGTCAGGGAACTAAGATCCCACATGTCGCGGGGCAGCTAAGCCTGTGAGCCACAACTACTGAGCCCACACGCCACAACTAGAGAGCCCACATGCCACAAACTACAGAGCCCACATGCTCTGGAGCCCATGTGCCACAACTAGAGAAGAGAAAGCAGCACATCACAACTAGAGAGAAGTCCACTCACCACAATGAAGAGTCTGCGCCACAGCAAAAGATCCTGCTTGCCTTAACGAAGATCCTGCGTGCCGCAACTAAGACTGGATGCAACCAAACAATAAATTAAATAAATAAATAAATAATAAATGAATCTTTAAAAAAAAGATAAAAACTCTCAAAATGTATCAAAAGATAAAATCCAAACATACGATATATATAATAAGCACACACTTAAAGCACATTGACAAAGAAAGGCTGAAAATGAAAGAATGTATAAAGGCTTATCATACAAATAAAAAGATGGTTCACTAAAAAAGACACAAATTGGTTTTCAAACATGAAACGAGCCTACCCTCATAAAAAGTGTAGTTCAAAATAAAACTACTCTAGAGGGGGCTGTTCACCCATCAAATTAGCAAAGATCAAAAGTCAGATAGCACATTAGTTGTTGGAAGTGAGACTTAACAGGCACTTTCATGTATCGCTGGAAGGACTGTAAATTAGCCCAACATTTATAGAGTGTAACTTGATGTACAAATACATTGACTCTATGATGCAGCAATTCCAGTTTGATGAATTTATCCTATAGCAATCCTCACACATATGTATAAGGATGCAGTATCAATGCAGTATTACCTGTAAGAGCAAATATTTTAAAGTAATTTGATATGTACGTTAATCAAACTTATGAAACCATTAAAAATGAAAATGTAGCTTTCAATGTATTTGTACAAAATGAGTTACAAGATTAAGGGGGAAAGAAAGTGTCCCTATCAAGGGTCATCACTAGCCCACATGTTGCTTTTGTACAAGTTAGAAAAAGATGTTCCCTTGTCCTGTGTGGATGAAGTCTTCGCCTGGGTCCATAGTTTGTAAGTGGAGCAGGAGAGGACTTTAGCTCCACACACCCCTCAACCACACACTCTTATGGAGGAGAGCCTTAACGTGGGTACCCTGGCTCCAGAGCAAAAGCTTGCATTACTTTTAATATGGCATTTAAGAAAAAGGAACACTGTGGGACTTCCCTGGTGGTCCAGTGGTTAAGACTCTGTTCTCCTAATGCAGGGGGTATGGGTTCAATCCCTGGTCAGGGAACTAAGATCCCGCAAGCCACACGGTGTGGCCAAAAAAAGAAAAAAGAACATTGCACTTTCATTTCTATTATTTTGGTACATAGACATACTATCAAACAATTATCTGAGCAGAAATAATGAATTGAAGATATCTTAATGTAATCCATAAGGAAAATAATAATTGGTGGATCATTAAGATTTAATCATCTAGTGGAAAGAGTAGCATTTTATTTACCAGATGATCTTAATTTGTTTTCTGAATTGAATTAATTAATTAGTTAATTTAGTTCTTAACACCACTTGTTACTTTTGAATAGTATCATTAAAGTTTAAATTAGTAAAGTTTGTAAACCATGAATTGGAAGATGGACTACGGTGTCTCAGATTTGTATCAAACAGATGTTACAATCTATATTTCTATGATGCCTCTCTATACATAGGTAGATAGATAGATATTTCATATCAATAAATATAAATGGTATAAGCTTTACTTATATGTGTATGTATATATGTATGTGTGTGTATATATATATATATATATATATATATATATATATATATATATATATATATGTAGAGAGAGAGAGAGAGTCAATTATCTACAAGTTTGGTCCATATCATACTCAGATATGGTTTGTTTTAAAGCTGTTAAACAAATATACAACAACATTTCAGTAACTTAACACATAATAACCCAGTGCAGATGTTCCTGGTTGGTTGGTAGCTTTCCTCTTGAATGATCTGGATACACAGGCTCTTTCCATCTTGTGCTCTGCCGTGAACTTGGAGTTTGGAGTCCTCAGCATACAACTGACAGAAAAGAAAAGAAAGAGTGGAGAATCCTGCCTCTTAAAAGCCTCAGACAGGAAGTGACAACTGTCACTTCTACTCTCATCACATTGGTGAGATCTAGTCTTATGGCCGCACTCAAATACAAAGGCTGCTGGAAATGTCTGAAGCTCCACAGCTGTCAACCAAGAACAATGCTATACCATGAAAGGGGGAGCATGAATTTTTGGTGAATAGCTAAGTATCTCTGCCATAGAGTTGAATCTGACTGAATAATAACTTGGAATTTAGATGTTTGGCATTTTGTGAACCCAGGATTGGCCTATACATGAGATGGAAGATTTAAGCAGAATACAGTACCTGATGATTCTTGAAAGACTTGCCTACATGTGTAGTCCCCTCCTCTGTGATTCTTCAACACACTTCTACCTGAAATTTATTCCCAAACTTGGACAATCTCAGTCAAGAATATACTGAGCTCTTCTGAAAATTCACCCTGCATTTATCAGTCTTTATATTCATGGACCTTCATGGTGGCTGACACTGTTGACTTCTTCCTCTTTCATAGCCCTCTCTTCTTTGTCCATTCTTACTTCTTTCCTCACCTCTTCTGGACATTTCATCTCAGATCTCTTCCCAGGTTTCTTCTCCTAATGCTCCTTAAATGTTAGTGTTCCTGGTAGGTTAATCCTGACTCAACACTCTTCCTCTTCCAAACCTCCTTGAATAATCTTATCCTTCCTAAGATTAGAACCATCACCTGTATGCAGTTAGTGCTCGGATTTGTATCTCTAGATGTTATCTCTAACCTGAGCTTCAGACCGTGCTTCCATGTTGAACATTTTTCCTGGACATCACAAGAAAACTTTCATTAAGTCTAAACATACCTCTTTCTAAACTTTCTCTTCCTCTAGTATTTTTTGTCTTAACAATGAGACTCTGTTTATCCAGTTATATAAGCTAAAAAACTCACACTTGACCCTATTTATTTTAACCCCATTAAATTAATCATAAGCATGGCTGTCTTATCTTACCTCTTGAATATACTTCAAATCCATTCCTTTTTTTTTCATTTCTTATTATTATTGCCTTAATTTGGAACTTCAAAATTCTCTGGATTACTGAAATCATCTCATTTTGGGTCCCCTACTGTAGTCCTCCTCTCTTTAGATTGCACACATTTGCTAATACTGATTCCAACCCCGACCTAGTGGCTCAGAACATCCTGAATTGGGTTGGGATTTTCAATTTGAGTTTTACAGAAGATCTTAGGTAATTTTGATCACCAGCCAAGTTTGGAAATCACTGTCCTAGAATGAGTCCTGTGAGCAAGCCATAAATAGCAGGTTATATAGCAACCAAGCCCTGTATATATTTTCAGGCCTTTATAGATTATATCTTGGTTTTCCAAGCCCTGAAAACAACAAAGGAGTGACACTGAGGCTCTGATGTGATATATCTAGTTCCTTCAACTGCTTCAAGTTCAATTCAATTCAATTGGCATCACTACAGATTGACTGAATTGGAGGAACACTTGGGCCATACTGTGAATTTTATACACCCCTACGTT
This sequence comes from Mesoplodon mirus, assembly GCF_964341445.2. Lineage (NCBI taxonomy): Eukaryota > Metazoa > Chordata > Mammalia > Artiodactyla > Ziphiidae > Mesoplodon > Mesoplodon mirus. Next base: position 184,259,899 of record NC_138978.1, on the reverse strand, counting down.
CAGTGCATGAGTCAAGTCACGGGAGTTTTTCATCAGGCCATGTCAGGCACATATTAAGGAATGAATCAATACACTGGCAAACTGGGATCCAATGGGGGGCTACTGTATAACCTTGATGCTGAGCTATGAATGCCACCACTCAGTAGAAAGAGAATAACAGTAGGGAATGGATGAGTATGTATCAGTGTTTCTTAGATTGGCTACTTTATGATAAAGGGAATTTGTTGGGAGGATATTGAGGAGCTCATCAAGTTGGCTGGAGGTAGAAGAAAGGGCTGGTCAATGAGCAGAAACCAAGGAGGGTTGGAGGTCTAAGAAGCAGAAAACAGAGCAGTCATGTCAGTAGCAGAAACAGGCTGGTCCAAACACTGCCACCATGACAGCTAGATGGAAGACCCCCAAGAGCTCATGCTGGCCCTGTCTACCTTGTTTAACATCTAAAGATCTACTTGGTCAAACTAAGGTCGTTGCCAGCCCCCTTGATGGCTCCAGTGCCAGTGACAGGGTGGATTCAGTGGGAGGCAGAAATAGGACTAGCCCAATAAAGAGGAGCTCATTTTCCAAAAGGAAGACAGGGTCCTGTTACAAAGAGAGAATAAATGCTAAGCAGCCAATGAATGACAAATATCCATTGCCGTGCACCTAAGGAAATAAAGGGGAGAAAGAAAAAAGATGGGGAAACAAGACTGAGGGAGTAGGGAAAATATTAGGTTCAAACATCACACAAACAGCCACATGGGAATTTTATTTTGCTTCCCTTTGTTTTTATTACTTTTTAAATTAATCAAAAGGAAATCCTTTATGGACTTGATAACAATACATCTGGTCCTAATAATCCAAGAAACCTCTATTTATAGACATTGAGTGTGTTGCTGAAATTAAACATACTGCGTGAACAAAAATTGCAAGATAGGTTTAAGGTTTGACTTTTCAATAATGTATACCACAAAGGGAATAAAGAAATTCTTTTCTCAAATTAATGGTGAATTCTTCTGTCATGAGAATAGGAGCTTATACTCATTTCACTGAAAGCACATAAATTGTTCTAGACAAGAAAAACAAAAGTAGCCCAAGGCAGTATTTTCATTATAGAAGAAGGCACATGTCCATGAATATCTAGTTTAATATTAACAAAAGTCATTCAATTAGCTATGCATGTGCCATTGTTATGAATATGTATTCACGTCTCAGCTAAGTAACACTGATATCTTTTATTCACCAGTTCAGAGATTCAGATGTTATAAATGTTACCCTTCTTGCCCTGGTGTGACATAAGGGATTTGAGTCCAAAAAATACCTGACACTTCCCACCACTGGATATGCAAATTTCTTTAGAACTTTCAACTTTCTGTTAAGGAAATTGCCTTTGTTGTTTGCTGATTTTATTTCTTCTCTAAAATCATTAAAAGAAAAACAATCCTGATGAGTTAACATTGGTTCTTTAATAATAGCAATTTTTAAAGATCTAACAAATGGTTTCCTTTTTCTTGTCTCTTGCAATAGCTCTAGGTGGCCCAAAGAAAGAGAAAAGCATGTAAAATGCAGGTGAATGAGACTGTTTAGAGCAGGGATAGCAAATTCCCTTGTCTATGACAGACTTTGCTAATCATTTCGGGTGCTCTTTCCTGCTAAGCCCAGATGTGGTTTCTGTATCCAAAACTCAATTCTTAAGTATGTACTTTTGATCTATAGGACTCGGCATGTAAGATGAAGCATACTTGCTATACATAATTTAGATCAATGCAGTTCATTCAGGGAAAAACCAAGTCTTTTCATGCTACTCTATTTAGAAGGTGTATACAGCAACAATGACTCAACAGTCTCAATTTCCATCATTTGGAAAATCTTATACTGTCCAACCATTAGTGACTTAGAATCTCTTATTTTCCCTTCTCTCAATTTTGACTTCTCCCGCCACCACTGAGAATGGATTGTCTAAACCCTTACATCCTTTCTCTTCTGGGCTTTTATCGTCTTTTTATCTTTTCCCCTGACCAGGCATTTCTTATTTCAGCAAACTCTGTACTAGAAATGAAACATGCACACACACGTTAATTTCATATGCTCCCGAAAAATTCTGATTCAGAGAATGAAGTGTTTTCTTAAATATGTATATGTATTACCTGTAGATTTCCATTGTTTAAGCTTTACCTACTCTCTACCCTCTTAAATAAATTCTATTCATTATTGACAATTAAATTATTAAGTTCTCGAAATATGCAAAATTTCATTTCAAAAACACACCAGAAATAATCTAGCAAAGGTATTTTCATGTTTCATATACCATCCTCCTTGGTTTTTCAATAAGAAATCCTATCAAACAAAATCTGTCTTTAAGAGGGCGGAAATCTCTTCTAGTTAGGCTCAAACACTGCCTTCCTTCTTTACCTAGGCAATTCCTACATCTTTATTCTTGTTTCAGATAGAGTTCAAGGGTCACTTCCACAAAGAAGCTTTCCGTCCTTGACCTCCTAGTTTAGTTTCAAGTCCCTTACTAATTACTAGTGACTAGTGCATAAGATGATGTCCTTTTCTTTTATTTACCTGTGCTATGCATTCATTGCTGCAATTTTTTCTATTACTGTTTCTACTACTAGACTGTAAACTTTGTGAGATTAGGAGCTATATATGCTTTTACTTTACATTATCTCCCCAGGGCCTAACATAGTGCCTAGACCTATACTTGTGACTCAATAAATAATGGTTGAATGAATTAGTAAGTATTTCACTTCAAGGTATGGGTGACTTATGATAGTTTAATATGTCCTGTCTACTGAGTGCCTTTGCAGGCCAGAGGAGAAAATATCTTAACCCAAAGGGATCTCCAATGGAAGCTTTCAACCACATGTGACAGGACAAAGAGAAAACTTCTCCTGGGAAGGAGGTAAAGCTCCCTCCTTCCACTCTTCAATGGATGCTACATAAAGGGCCTTCTAGTTATCTGGATAGGATATTTAGGATAACTGCCTGCATTCCCAGAGTGCTTCAGATTCCAGATTCCAGCTGCATTTCTGTGAATGTGAGCTTTCATCTTCCTCCAAATGGCCCCTCTAGGGCCTCAGCAGGTTGATGGGTCCACATCCAGCAGCTAGGTTAGAGTTAGGAGATCACTTAAGCAATGGGATAGCAATGTTCTCCTGGCCTAGAGCTCAGAGTGACCAGGTTAACATGGGATCCTTAGTACTGTCGGGCTTTTTTCCCCTTTTTTGTACCTTAGGTCAACATCATAAAAGTGACTAAAATTGCTGTCCTCAGTTGGTATGGAATTAAGGAGAAACTTTGGTCCTTATAACCATTAAAGCCTTAATTAACTCAAAAATGGGAATTCATTACTTCCCATATAGCTTGTGCTCTAGCTTTCAAATTACATCACTGCCAGAGGCCTGAGCCTGCAGTCCCCCTTCTAACCAAAAGGTGCTTTGCCCTCCAGAGTGGTCAGCAGACAATCTTGTGTCTTCAGGAAGTCAACTCTTCACTGAACGAAGCTTCCCTTTGATTGTCTAGGTGGACAGAAGTAATACAGTATTTGATATTTGGGAAAATGCTGGAAAATCCCGCTGCACTGTGAAAAGCAAATTATAAATTCCTTGGAAAAAAGGACTGTCTTACCTATTTCTTATGGCTGACCCAATGCCTAACGATTATTCGTACTAAGTAAAAATTGTTATTGGTTAACTGGTTGTTTTGCGGATGGATTAAATTGACATCATCGGTCAGGGTGCCCACACTGTGATAAACAAGACTTAAGAGTAGTGGTTCCTCGAGTTGCTGGTGCTAGAGAGAGTGCTTAATGAGATCAGGTTACCAAGCTGCACCCCCCAAAATATTACGACTCATGGTGTATGGGGTGGAGCCTTGAAAGCCAGGTTTCATAAAGCTTCCCTACATGACTCACCACACTGGATCAAATCTAAAATACCATCAGCTGTAGAAGGGAGCATTATTTGCCTATCTTTAAGAAAGAAAAACAAGTTGTCAGTTAACCTGTGCCTTGGTACTTGTGATGTCATTGGTCAGAAGCTGCAGCCGGATTTTAGAGGTGTGAGAAAGTACAAACATGAAACACTGATTTAGAGCATTTGGAGTGACTCTGGGGACATACTGATATTGGGGTTAACCATGAAGCAACAGCATGAAGGCCAGAGGGGAAGAGGGGAAGAGTGTACTATTAATCTGCGAAAAACTTGCAGATGGTTTCTATCTGTCAGTGAATAAGGTTGCAAGCTGGTAGGGTGAATCTATTTTTTTTTGTACCTCAAATCTTAGAATGCCAGGTCAAGCGACACTCTTGGTTTGGCTTACAAGTTCATTTTACAAAAAGCATGATGAAAATGAAATGCTTAACCATGTGTAGTTGTTCATTTTGATTTTTTGAAGGGAAAAATGTACAAAAATGTGACAGTGTTATAATTAGAGCCTATATGAACAGGAAATGATATTTATATAAATGGTCAAGTGGGTCTGTGGTAACGATTTGGTTCTAGCAACCTGTGCTCAGTTGGGTAGTCATTCTTTATCAGCTCTGTCCAATAGAAATATAATGCGAGCCACAAAGGAAACTTTGAATTTCCTAGTAGCCATATTTCAAAAAGTTAAAAGAAACAGGTGTCATTAATGTCAATATTTAGTGCAGTGTATCCCAAATATTGTCATGTCAACATCTACTTAATAAAATAATAATGAATGAGTTATTCAACATTATGTTTTTCATACTGTCTTCAGACTCTGGTGTGTTTTTTCCACTTCAATCAGTTTCGACTGACCACATTTCTAATGCTCAGTAGCCACATGCGGCTGCCATATTGGATAGTGTAGCTTTATAGTCTCTCTGGCAGTTTATGTATCTCTAAATTAGAAGAGCATCTGTCCCTCTAAAATTCCTCCGTGGTAGTGTAGTGGGAAACTTCCTGGAATGGGTGTTGGATTCCCTTAGAGGAAAGATTTCTCTCCCATTTCCTATTGTTATAGTTAATTATCAACATAAATACAAAATAAGCATGATTATGTGTTGATGGAAATGAAGCTTGTATGTATAGCTTTACCTAATTCAGAGACAAATTATTTTACTTTGACATAGTTTTATATATATACCTATTTTACATATAGATACAGCAGACACATTTGTGTGTCTCAAATTCAAATGTCAGTCTCAAATTCAAATGTCAGACTCAGATTTTGCTCATCTAAGACTGAATTGGTAGCTGAAATACAGGGGATACAAAGAAATATAAGACACACGGTCGCTTTCCTCCAGGAATTTACACTGTACTTAGGGAGAAATGGATGAGGCCCAATGAGTTCTAAGATGGTGCCCAAATTACTTTGGCATACTGGAATTCTGTGATGTTAAATATATCATGAAATAAGCAGGATATTAGCTGGGTTTTATATGTCCTTTTGGCCGGTAGGAATTTTCATTATAATGAGTTCATGTAATGAGATGACTTGTAATCTTACTGAGTACCAATTCCGATGCCATAGATTTTTGATTTTTCAAAGAATTTCAAAGAAACTCACAGCACCACTAAAAAGGCCCCTGCTGGTTATCATCTTAGTTTTTATGTTGGTTCTTAACAAAGCAGATATGTCTGCCCTTGGAAAGACAGAACTGCAAAAATACAGAGTATGACGATCAAACAAGAACAAAATCAAATTAACTACTATGAACCACAGAAATGACTAAGGACAAGCTATATTCTGCATAAGCATGTCCTAAATTTAATTTTTCCTCTAGAAGAATTTCCAAGTCAAAGTAACAGACTGCATGCCCATGCAACCACATTATCAGACCCTGCCAATGGGCAGCCACAGGACCTTTGCATAGCTCTCTCTTCCTTTGACAACCTTGCCTGGTTACTGCTAGATTTGTAAGTTTGTGGTTGGTTGCGGGTTCTGCAAAAATTTCCTGAATAAGAAGAGGAAAAGAAAATTCCCTGTTCATTTACTTGTTTCAATTTAATACCAGGTTAAGAAATTCTGCTTCAGAGTGAACCCTGTTTTCTGAGCTGATCATTCAAACACACTGCAGTCAGAGAAGCCAAATGGAGAAACACAGTGATAAAATATCCAAGATTAAAAGCCCATTTTCTTTTAGTTCTTTTGAATCCACTTTCACTCATTAGTCTTTTCTTGTATATCCTCCAAAATTGCCTGACGTCTTACGGTTCTGAGGAGAAAACAGAAATTTGGCTTCTGATCAGAAGCTAAATTATTGAGTAGATTTACATCTTACCATAATGTTGGCTTAGAGGTATGTATGTCTCTCATCAAGCTCATATAACCTTCCCTCTGACTTAAACTACAGGTAATCAATTCCATGGCAATAGAAAGAGACTTACCTATTTCTTGGAAGGGAATAGAACAAACAAATGTTTGGACAACCGCAGCTGTATTAATATACATGAGAAAGCAACAGCTAGTGTTATTCTACAGAAATGAATGAATGAATAAATAAATAGACTCTAAGCACTTTATTCCTCTCACATAATTTCTTCTCAGTGACATTATTGAACAGGCTGTTGAAAACAAACATCGTTAAATGAGAAAAGAAGAGCAGCCGCCTTTCTGATTCCCCGCGGCAACATTTTCCAATGACGAATGCTCCCTAGATGGATTGAGCTTTTTGAAAAAGAAGTCCGAGAGAAATTTGATGTGGCCCCCTGACCCCTGGTAAGCACATGTATCTTCACCTGTCACACAACACACTGGCACTTGCTTACTTTCCAGCAAAGACTATTGATTTTGCTTATTGGCTGCAGGTGAGTCCATAAAGCACAAATTACAAAGTCAGAGGTCCACGGTTAGCAATTGCTTGCATGATAACAGGGGCCTCACCCCACCCACACCGTTCACTATTAACATCCTCACCACCCCAGCCAAAGGAGGAGGCTGGGTAAGAAACCTAGGATGTATTTTCAACGGCTGTAAAGTCAGTGTTGTATACAAAGGTTTCTGTAAAGGATGAAAATGCAGGAAATTGACAACTGTGGTGGGTAGGGCATGTGTGTGTGTGTGTGTGTGTGTGTGTGTGTTTTTGTAGATACTGGATGGGAAGCAGAACCTTAAAGTAAAGAAGATACACCATTCTGGATGTAGCAAAGGAAGCATAGAATGGGCATTTGGTGCACCTGTGAAATTGTCCTTTCTTGAAGCTTAAAAAAAAATGTAGATTGATATAAGTATATTTCTACTGTAGAGAGTTTATGGTCTGGCAGTTTCTCCAGATAACTTCCAGGCCAAAGAGTCTATGATTTTCTTATAGAGATTTAAGTGTGTCAGAACATGTTTCTTCTGTAATTAAACAAAACCTATGAGTTGAACTTTTCAATAAATAAACCAAAATAAGATGGAAAGCAATGTGACTCAAAGCCACTATAGTGACAGTTTTTCCATCAATTCATTTCCATCAGCACCTTAAATGGTTTAATCCATCGGATCAAGCATGGAGTAATCTGAATTTGTTGTTTAAAGTCCTCAAAATTTTTTTCCAAGTGAAAATTTTCATCAGGATTATAGTCCAAAATTTGATGAGCACTATAGCCAATAGCCTAAGTAACTGGGGGAAATAAGTGGATGTTACTTAAAATAATGAGATACCCTGAGACTTTCTGGCCAAAAATTATAGTCTAATTCCAAAAGTCTAAACACCAAGACACTAATAATTAAAGAGACATAGGATTAAAAAAATACGTGTCATAAAATTCATAGATCATTCATGTAAGTGAATCTCCTAGCACTTCTGCTTCTTCAGAGGGCAGATGTTAAGAGACAAGTCATGTTCTGGAGGCGTAAAATTATTGATGGATATGGAGATGAAAAGGGGCTCCACTTGGAGTAGTCGTACAGCTTGATCAGGAAAATAAATATTGGAGAAACATATCTGAAATCTATCACCAGGTCAAGCTGGCCACATAGGTAACCAATAATAAGAACAACTGCAGTCTTGAAATTCAGGTGTGTGCTTCATTCCTACCTTATAGCATAAAAATGAAAATCTAGTTTGACTTTGGTACGTATTTACTGACAGTCCTTTACTATAATTGAGGGGATGCCATGCTAAGGAGACTGAAATAGCTGCACGGTAAGAAAAACTTCTAAATATACCTTCCCACAAGGCACGGGCTCTTATGAATATTACTCTGCATTAACATCACTTTGACAGAACTGCTGAGCTAGATTCCAGTTTTAAATGAAAACTAAAAACCTGGTCACTTTATTTCCAGTGACACCATAGAGATTCCCACGTAAGCTCACCCCAGAGAAAGTTTTCAAGAAATTTTTGGCTATGCGAATTACCTGCTACAATGGATTTGGATGCAAAAGCTTGTGGGAGGATTATGTGAGTTTGGAATGAAAATCACAAGTCCAGCTTGGGGCGCAGGGTAGGAAACATGGTTGAGGGTTATTGCCTGCCCTCATAGGCCCTATAAAACACACAGAATGTCAAGCAAGGAAAAGTCTCAGACTTAAAAGCCCAAGTTCTTACATTCCCATGATGCTCTTCCTAACCTTCCTCTAATCCCCTTTGGAAGCCCATGGCCCTCCAGCACATGGCTTTTTTGCACCGTCAAGTGGATGGAATGAGTTTGTCATCATCTTCAGCTAGTATTATCTGTGAACTGGTTTGGGGATTGAGAGAGGAGATGGGACATTTATGGTCTTCCACAATGATGACTGTTGCTAATTCTGCTGTGAAATATGTGACGCATCTGGAGAGGGAATTCAATAAAGTGTGGCCAAAATAGCATTCACTTTATGCCCTAGCTTCTGGCACCATTTAAGACAGCACTGAGACAGATCATATGACCCCAGCCTTGCAAGACCTCATCACTTTTCATGGGAGAACTGAAAAGTGCTGATCCTGGAGCGTTTATGCTGATGGAACACAGATAAAAATCTGCAGGTGTAACTTTTTCAAAATTTAGTACATGAAGCATAAAAAATATATCAGTACCACCATACATCACCCAGACCTAACTTCAACACCATGTTGTAGATATAAAAACACCCATCAGACTCTTTCAGTGTACGAAAACTCATAAATGGAGCTATGCCATAACAAATAGTAGGTTAAAATGCTCTTTTTGTATTTTTAAAGGATAGCAAGTAAGATATTTACTTATTATAACCCAAAGAGCACACATCATTTCAATGTAAAGATATCAAATATAACTTACACATCTTGTCGTCATCTAATCTTTCATTGGTTGAGAGCTTGTACTATAGAATGCTGGAAGAAGTATTGAGGGAGAAGAAAAAGAAAAGGTTAAAGAAGATGCATAATGTTGTAAGAACCAGAAGTGGAAACAGCTAAGCTGTAGGTGAGCAGAGAAGAGAGAATAGGAAGCCCTAACTGAAGGATGACCTTCTGGAGGGGAAAGGAGGTTAGGTCCTAATTTCCTCACCTATAAAGTGAATTGAACTAGATGTTGAATACAATTCAAAACTCATTCCTAAAATGGTACTGATGAACCTAGTGGCAGGGCAGGAATAAAGACACAGATGTAGAGAACGGACTTGAGGACACGGCGGGGGAAGGTGAGGCTGGGACGAAGTGAGAGAGTGGCATGGACATATATACACTACCAAATGTAAAATAGAGAGCTAGTGGGAAGCAGCTGCATTGCACAGGGAGGTCAGCTCCGCGCTTTGTGACGACCTAGAGGGGTGGGATAGGGAGGGTGAGAGGGAGGCCCAAGGGGGAGGGGATATGGGGATATATGTATACGTATAGCTGATTCACTTTGTTGTACAGCAGAAACTAACACAACACTGTAAAGCAATTACACTCCAATAAAGGTGTAAAAAAAAATGTTTTTCACTAACTCTTAAGTTGGTAATCATGTTGCAATATATAAATAGATTGAATCAACATATTGTACACCTTAAACACAATTTTTTTAAACCTTGCTCTTTTTTTTTTTAAATTAATTAATTTTTGTTTTTGGCTGCATTGGGTCTTCGTTGTGCATGGACTTTCTCTAGTTGCGGTGAGCGGGGGCTACTCTTCATTGCGGTGCGTGGGCTTCTCATTGCGGTGGCTTCTCTTGTTGCAGAGCACAGGCTGTAGGTGTGCGGGCTTCAGTAGTTGTGTCTCGTGGACTCTAGAGCACAGGCTCAGTAGTTGTGGCGCACGGGCTTAGTTGCTCCGCGGCATGTGGGATCTTCCCAGACCAGGGCTCAAACCCATGTCCACTGCAATGGCAGGCAGATTCTTAACCACTGTGCTACCAGGGAAGTCCCACTTACACAATTTTATATGTCAATTATATCTAAATTAAAAACAAACAAACAAAAAACCACTTAAAACTATCTAATATACTGTTTTAAATAGAAGGAAATTCTCTGGGGTAAAGGAAATCTTATGTCTCAATTGATAGACAGATAAATAGGTGTAAAGTTTTCATATATATTTAAAAGCTCATCCAATGTACACATAAGATCTGTGAAATTCACTACATGCAAATTATATTTCTAATTTTTAAAAAATGAGAAAAAAAAGAGACGAGGGTCATGTCATCCAATTATATACCAAAAAAACCCCCCTCATTCCTAGAAACTCAAAAAAATGAAGATTGGAAAACAAGTAAACAAACAAAAAAACAGACAAGAAAAGAAAATGAAGGTTGGGCATGCAAAGATAGTTTGTATGGTTGAAAAATATGCAGATCCATTTTTCCTACCTTAGGAGGACTTGCAGTGAATCACAGATATAAGAATAAAATTGTTTTGGAAATAATGGGCATATTTACCTGATTCCTGTGTCTTGAGGAAATTCAAAGCACTTTAGCAAATGTATCCCATTCTATACTGGTTGAAAACATTAAGGTAATTTCTTATATAGAAAAAGAGATACCCTCTCAGAGCACAAGAGGCTATATAGGCAAAAACCTTACCCAGGGTTTTTGGCATCATCTGGTACCAAATTTAGATTCCCAAATCTAAATCTTCAGCTCCTTTCAACTGCCTACTCAAACTTAAGGTATCCAAAATTCATGCCATCTTTAACCCAACGCCACCCACTAACTTCTTTTTCTGCCCTCAATTCCATTGCTCCATGAATGGGACAACCAGCACTTGAGATGGAAACACTGGAGTCATTTTTGTTCCCCATGTCCTCAGTCAAAGGGCCACACAAGTTTTATGCCTAAATAATCTGTGCTACCATCTTCCTCCTCCAGTTCCATTGCCTTAATTTAGGCCTCCTTAATGCCTTCTCTGGATGATTGCACTTCCTAACTTCCTAATGCCTTAAATAACACCCACCTCCCTTGATAAATTACCCTCACTGTTGCCAACGAAATCCTGCTAAATGAAAATCTGCTTATGTTACTCTTTAGCATTAAATCTTTCAGTGGATCCCTATCACCCTTTGGAATCAAATCCAAATTCCTTAGGTTGGCATGATGGAAAGTTCATCATCTGACCTCTGACTCCCTATTTAGCTCTTCTTTTAAAGGCCTGCATTCACCCATATTCATGGTCTACTGCTTCAAGCTAAAGGAAACTACAAACCATCCCTCTGCCTTCCTCCACCTGCTTTCCTTGGCCCATTCACTGAAAAATAAGTACAGAAAAAAACATAGAACCCATAGACCAACGATTCCTAGCCTTAGTTTTAAGATAAACCCAGGCAAACCAGGTTTTTAGATTCCTCCCCACCTCAACACGTCTCTCTCGTAAGCTTTTTTCTTCCAGACCAAAAGCCCTTTGAGCTTTCAGACCATTATATCTGTTATGGGCTCTGAAAAACTCATTTTGAAACTCAGAGCTGAGTTTCTTCTTGAAACCCTGGCTCTGCCTTCTCTTTGAAGCTATGAATGATGTTAATTTTATGAGTGGAAAGCTATGTATAGGTCAAGTAGGAAACTTTAAGGGCTACGGAAAATTGAAAAAGACATCAGGTGGTGTTTTAAGATTATTTTTTCTTCTACAGTTAAGTCCCCTACATACGAACCTTCAAGTTGCAAACTCTCAAAGATGCAAATGTGCGTTTGCATGTCCAATCACATAAGTTAGTTCACTGGTCTGATGTACACTGTCACATGCGTGCATCCACTACAAGTGGTTGTGCTTTTGTGTACTTTACTGTACAGGACTGTATAGAGTACAGTAGTGCAGTGTCTTTATTTCAAGCCCAGGATGTCCAGAAGCAAGTGTAAAAGCAGCGGTGATGGTGTGGGTACTAGTGTACTTTACAAGGTACTGTACTATGAGATTAAAAATGTTTTTTTAATTTTTTTGTGTTTGTTTCTTATGTATTATTTGTGTGAAAAGTATTATAAACCTATTCAGTACAGTACTATATAACCGATTGTGTTAGTTGGGTACCTAGGCTAACTTTGTTGGACTTAACTAACAAATTGGATATACGAACGCACTCTCAGAATGGAACTCATTCATACGTAGGGGACTTGCTGTATAGGATCTTATCAGGAAAACAGCAGGCTCTGGTCTAGGGTATCTGACTTCCTAGGAAACCACGGAATCATTTCAAAACAATGAAAAGCAATCCCTAAGAATCCCAATGACTGAGTGTCTGTGAAGAAGCTCCTCTAGTGCACCAACTTGTACTCCACGAAGATATAATATTTATGATGGATTCAGAATGTATAAAAGATAATGTCCCAGCCTAACCTGAAATTTAATAGCACACATCCATTTGTCTGTGGATGTTTAAAGGATTAGAAGAGTATATCTCTCCGTGTGGCACTTGGTGGAAACTGGTGTTTGGGTGGCCCTGAAGGGAAGAGAGGGACTTTTATTTCTTTCTGCAAGAGCAGTGGTGACACTATCTTTGCTTCTGTGAATCCAGGAGAAGTTTTATTATGTTCAGAGAAGTCAGAAAGGAGCCAATCAGGATGATGGTCTGAAAACAGAGCCAAGTAAGACAAAACAATGAAGTGTTTTGGGGTGCCTTTACTAATCTCTTGTAGATGCCTTGTTCAATCCTGGAGAAAAATGAGAAAAAAAACCCCCACAGAATTCTACAAGTAACAAAATTAGCACCTAAGGGAATCCTATAATTTGTGTTTAAAAAAAAAAGTCACTTCAAGAAACAACTCTCTTATATTCACATGGAGTTATTTCTTCAGTCATTACCAGGTATGGACACTCAAATGAAATTTTATTAGTGCTTTTCTGCTGTTTGATCTCTGATTCAAACTGTGATCATGGTTTTCTCTCTGTTATTACCAAATGATATGAAATTTTGTAAGTAATTGTTTAAGAAGCAAACATCCTACAAAAGTGTTTTTCCAACTCTCAAGACAGACATAAACCAACTTTTTTATTCTGTAGCTTGAAAATTTCCTAAAAGATTATTAGTTTTACCTGAATTTCCAGAAGCAAAATTCAGTGTGGTAAATTAACTGTTCAGAAAGCTTATATAGGAAAAAAATTCTTCCATTATATAGATCGCTACCATAATCAGTAATACTGCTTTAACATAAAGGGCTATCCATTACTTTAGTAGGGCTCGTTCCTTGGCTGAATCACAGAAGCAGGCAAAGAATCTCCCCTGCCTTACGTAGTCCCTTCCTTCAAGTTTGGCTCAACTTTGTGCCCTAAACTTAAGCAAACCGATCAGAAACTGGGACTACTCTTTCCTGCATTACAATTTATACAGGGATCCTAAAAGATTTCGCATGTTATTGTTATTTATTTCTCCAACAGTCCCAAGTACCACATTTTGACCTTACTCCACCCTTTTCCAAATAATGGGTTCTCAAAAAAAGAATTGTCGGAATTTACATTTATTAAAACTATTCTTAATTCTAGAGTACACACAGAACCCTCTCAAGAGGCATATTGCTCTGTATCCCTACTGTAGGATCTACCCCCCAAAACCCTAATGTGCTTGAGGAATGACAAGTATCTCATTTAGACTCCTGGATATCAAATATTTTGGGAACTTTGATTTCTAGAAAATTTCCCAAGTACTCCTTGGTAGTACATTATAATTACTGGTAATAATAGCTAACACTTCTTAAGTGCTTATTATGTGCAAAGCTATATCTTATTTAATTCTTATAGCAATCCTGTAAAGTAGATCCTCTTACTATTCCTTAGTTTACAGGTAAAAGTAGGCTTCCAGTGTGCTGCTAAGAACATTATTACCAAGGCTGTAAGTACCCATTAACGACTCATGTCTCCAGAACATTGAAACTGAAATAAGCCCTCCAGAGTTTCAGAGTCCTACCACCCACATGGCTTTTAAATATTATAGCATTTTCCCCCATAGGTCCCAGTCCTGTGTAGATCTAATGTGATTCCTCTTAAAGATACACTCTTCAGCCAGTGGGTATCTGTGTTCACTTTCTCTGTGAAATGCTTTACCTTAAAGAACAAACAAGGTTTGGTGAACATGTCAGTTGGAAAATATGCTCAATACTGAAGACTGTTGATGCTTCTCAAATAATAGGATTATTGTTGGTTCTAATGATGAAAGAATAGAGCCTAAGATTATTGTTAGTCTTCATTTTTAGCACTTCCTGTCATTTATATCAAGTTTTGTTATGAATATCAATTAGCCATCATTGTAGACAACTTCAGTTTGTCTACCAAAGATCTTATCTTCCTTTTCAACATGCCCATAAGCTTCTCCATACTGACAAGAAGTCACAATCAGATCTGGAACAATTTTCTTTCTCTTTGCCCACTCATTTATACCCTTGCTGTGGGCCTGGCCTGTGTGCCATCTGATAAGTTTCTCAGACCAAGGGAATCTTTCATCAAATAGGCTTGTTTCACAAACCAGACATTAACCAACTTATATTAGTTTTTAAGGAGTAACCAGGACCCAACCATTTCTTGATCTGGTTTTAACTCTCGAAAGTTCAAATCACAAAATTATAGCAAGTCAGAGTTGGAAGGAGCCTTCAGACTGATCTCCAATTCCCACATATTATAGAGAAAATGGAATTCCAGATGATCCAATGCCTCATTCATGGACACATATGATTAGGAGTTCTGACTCATGGTCTTTGTCCTGTGTCACTTTTTCACACAATTTCATGATTGATAGTCTAAAAAGAGAAATAAAATGTTGATTAAATTCAGTAAATATATGCAAGGAGAGAGATACCTGCTTATCGATCTATGAAAGGCAGGGTAAGAGGAGACCAGCATAAAAGTAGCTCCCACTTATTCATTAACACCACAGACGTTGTGCTAGGCATCTTACATCTATTATCTCTTTCAAAACACTTGGTAACTCTGCAAAGTTTTACACAGAAGGATGCAGAAGCTGGGAGAATATAGCTAACTTGGCTAAAGTCAGAACTAGTAAATGGCCCGTCTGAATTTTGAACCCCAATTTTCCTGACTCCAAGCTAGGTTCTTTTGAATCTAACCTGTTGTTTGGCATTTGGGAAATGGGAAGTGATTTAGTGAGATGCAGACATAGAAAACACACTTACGGTTACCAAAGGGGAAAGCGGGGAAGGATAAACTGGGAATTTGGGATTAACAGATACACACTACTATATGTAAAGTAGATGAACAACAAGGACCTACTGTATAGCGCAGGGAACTATATTCAGTATCTTGTAATAACCTATAATGGAAAAGAATATGATATATGTATAACTGAATCACTTTGCTGTACACGCGAATCACTGTAATTCAACAATACTTCAGGGCTTCCCTGGTGATGCAGTGGTTGAGAGTCCGCCTGCCAATGCAGGGGACACGGGTTCGTGCCCCGGTCCGGGAGGATCCCACATGCTGTGGAGCAGCTGGGCCCGTGAGCCATGGCCGCTGGGCCTGCACGTCCGGAGCCTGTGCTCCATAACAGGAGAGGCCACAGCAGTGAGAGGCCCGCGTACCGCAAAAAAAAAAACAAAAAAAAACCCAATAAATAAAAATATATATTAAAAAATAGAGTGAGTTGTTGGAAGAGAGCATTAGAAACTGAAAACTTGGCATTCCTTTTCAGTCCTTAAAGATCTGCAGAGTGAACAGTATACTGGATGAGGGTTATATGCTCACTTAGAGTGTAAACATCCTGTCCTTTTCATTGTAGTTGTTTGATATTTTAGGCTTATCGATCAGGTGACTTTTCTAACTAGGCACTGTATTTTATGCAATGTTTCAGTGTCTGGCTGTAACTAACTTCAGCAAAATGACATGCCTCTTCCCCTGCCAAAGAGTATATAATGTAACATGACTCATCAGAAAAGTAACATGACACAGCAAAACTAAATGCTCATGACTAGTGATTTAGGCAGCTAATAAAGGCAATAACGTTATATTATTCATGTCTGGATAATATTCACGGATAATTCAGTATGCCCCAAACCCCTAGAGAGCAGGCTTCTAAGGCAAATACACTGTTTCTGGGGATTTTGCTAAATCAAACCAGATGTGCTGCAAGATACATTTTTATCAAAAGCTTTACTTTATAAATAGGCCCACCAGCCAGACTCATTTTCAGGTCTTAAAGCAGAACTGTGAGTACATCCTGTGCCCTGTCTTGGGTATTATAAGAGACAATCTGTTTCAGAGAACTGAAGTTTCCCATCAGACGTCTCACTCTGGACCAATATTGTTTAAAGCCCTCACACTCACTACATTCCTCAGACCAAGTGTGTAGAGACATTGCTAAAAGGTAGAGAGGAACCACTGGTCCAATTCTTGCCTTATTGGGCTGGAAAAGGATGTGTATTTCAATAAAACAACAATCAGTTGCCACAAAGATATATAATAATGGAAACCCCTTACTTGTATTTTTTTAATAGTTCCCTGCAATTTAAATAGCTTCCAACTTACCAAATTACCAGCAGAACTTGTATACTTCATCCCTTTCATTTAGATTTTTCCACTCATTTCTCAGAACTGCAGAGAAGCTGATGGAAACTTCTGTACAAAATGGGAGGAAATAAATCTAGTGATTAAGAGCAGATTTTAGACTAAGGCAGACTTTGGTTCAATTACTTGCTTCACCATTTACTAGTTGTAGAATCCTGGGAAATATATTTAACTTCTTCAAGCCTCAGGCACCTCATCTGTAAAATCCTACTTTTTAGGGTTGTTATGAGGCTTAAATAAGACACTGCATGTATAGAAGCTTGCACATAATAGTTGCTCAATAAAGGTAAGCTATTTGTAGTAGTAAAAATAAAAGTGTAAAATAAACTCGGAAGTTTTCTAAACAGCCACAGCTCTCCAAAGAGCTCATATACAGGAGTGTAGATAAGATATTTGTACATTTCTGACCATTTTAGGGGTCCTTGGGGGGCATAAAATTAAAGAAGAACAACCTCCCCATTGAGAAGATTCTGTGGTCTCCTAGAATTAAGGAAGTTTGTCATGATTACCTTTTTCTGACTGGCTTTTTGATTCATAGTTTTTGACGATTTTAAGGCAAAACGTACACTGTATTAAATTTAGACTGTCATTAGTAGCCATATTTATAACACAAACTATATAAAACCGTTTTTGTGAACTTAGATGTCTGTCCTTCTAAACAGACCGTTAGCCCCTGCAGCTAGGAACCTGATTTTATTTTCTATTAGCAGCACTTTTCATGAAATCTGGCACACAGTAAACATTAAATAAAAGTTGAAAAAGTAAATGAATGGATAAATTATTTCCACTTTTTCTAGAAAAGACTTAAAAAGTGATGGTGCTCATAACATGATGAATAATATGGTTTGAATTTCTTATCAGATAATTGTATTGTGTTTGAACATGGCCATTTGAGAAAGTTTATGTGGTATTTGGACTCATAACAGGTCATTAAAAAATAATATTTGTTGACCTTTTCCCTCATATTAATACACAAAAGCCGGAGGGTTTCTTAGGCTCACTGTCCAGCTGCATCAGACAAGGTCTTTAACTGAGACCTGTATGTATATACACACTTCTTGGTACACTTGCACGTAACTCTATTTCACAGACCGGAAGCCCAATGGGAAATAAAACACAATCAGAAAAATCTATATTCTAAGTCAGGCTAGTTTCTGTTTGAAATAAAAAAGTGTAAATTAAAAAAATATTCATCTAACTAAAATTTTAAATATTTTATTATGTATTTATTCTGTCTGCGAAGGGTCTTCATTGTGGCACACAGGATCTTTAGTTGTGGCATGTGGACTCTTAGTTGCAGCATGCATGCAGGATCTAGTTCCCCGACCAGGGATCGAACTCAGGTCCCCTGCATTGGGAGCAGAGTCTTACCCACTGGACCACCAGCGAAGTCCCTCATCTAACTAAATTTTTTTTTTAATGTTGCTACTTTTATTTATTTATTTAAAAATCTTTATTGGAGTATAATTGCTTTACAATGGTGTGTTAGTTTCTGTTTTATAACAAAGTGAATCAGCTATACATATACATATATCTCCATATCTCCTCCCTCTTGCATCTCCCTCCCATCCTCCCTATTCCACCCCTTTAGGTGGTCACAAAGCACCAGGCTGAACTCCCTGTGCTATGCGGCTGCTTCCTACCTGCTATCTATTTTACATTTGGTATCTAACTAAAATTTTTAATCCCCAAATTGCCCAACCATGGATGTTCATTGTCACCAGCCCTCTTGGTAGCCCTAGGAACTGATCTTTACCCAGTGCATAATAGGAAATCCTTCAAATAAACAACAAGGTACAATTTACTGTAGTTTGCGTGGAATAGAAAATAAAAATCCTAAGCAGATAAAAATATTATTAGAATGCCAACAAATCAAACTGACTTAAAAGTAACCATTAACTGGACTTCCCTGGTGGTCCAGTGGTTAAGACTCTGTGCTTCCACTGCAGGCGGTGCTGGTTCTATCCCTGGTTGGGGAATTAAGATCCCACATGCTTCCTAGCACTGCCAAAAAAACCCAAAGTAACCATTTACTTGATTGACATCAAGGGGAATGCACATTTGTTTCTGGCCTAGCACTGTGTATGGCATGTAATAATAACTCAATGAATGTCTGTGGAACTGAACTAGTAAACTGGGTAGACAGAGCCAAGGTGAGCCAGTTTTAGCATCAGTAATATGGTGGCTATTTAGTCACTTGACCCTGCAAAATAGGTTCAGTTGTACAGTAATCCCATTTTTAAATAAGCTAGATGAATTAATGTCTTGTATAAAATGTACATTGGAACACACTTATGAAAATTAACCAACCAAAGGAAGTTTTTCTGCCATAGTCCACAGAACCATTGCATTGTGTTCCAGCGAACCAGGGAAGGAAGTGGAGAGCAAAACACAGCTGAAGGTGATATCAGCTTCTAAACACAGACAGAGACTCCCAGTACTCAGTTGAGGAGCATCAGAAAAAGTCACAATTTTTAGCCATGGGAAAAATATTTCTACCTTCACCAAGTAGTTCTTTGCTGTTACAAAATGGGACAAACTATCCTGAGTAGTGAACTAAATGCTCTTGGGGTCTGATTATAGATTTTTTCCTACATTTATTACTATAAAATTCAATTTTTTGCTCTGCTTTTCTCCAAACCCTGTCTCAAGGAAGTATATTCAGCAAACTACTGCAAATTATGGTAAGAGAAGTGATCAGTGCAGCCTCTCTCTAAACATTCTCTCCTGATGATTAGTACAGCTAGAGATGCAACAAGAAGAGCTCTTGTTCCAAAGTGAATGTGGAAGACAAATTTAAAATCTGTCCTGGAGTGATATAATGCCTGAAATAGGACACACGAAAGCAACAATGTGGATAATGTTGGAGAAGTGCATAGACGATGAACTGAATTAAGAAGTACATATTGGGCTTCCCTGGTGGCGCAGTGGTTGAGAGTCCGCCTGCCGATGCAGGGGACACGGGTTCGTGCCCCGGTCCAGGAGGATCCCACCTGCCGCGGAGCCGCTGGGCCCGTGAGCCATGGCCGCGGAGCCTGCGTGTCCGGAGCCTGTGCTCTGCAATGGGAGAGGCCACAACAGTGAGAGGCCCGTGTGCCGCAAAAAAAAAAAAAAAAAAAGTACATATTGACTATCCTTGACAAAGGGTCAGCTATGGGAACTGAGCTCTGCTGATATTGTGATCCTGCAGCACATTTCTTATAGAGTACATTTTTTAGAGTATTTTACAAATGGCATTTTGGTTTCTGATTGCACAGGAGAAAGATAACAAACACAACAATACAAAAAGAATGGCTGCCTTCTGCTACTGATGAAAAAAAAAAAAAACAAATAGAATCCCTCTTGACTCCATGAATTCTGAACCAGTTGAGGAGTAAGATAAGAGTCTGCAGATAAAAGCAAAATATCACTTCTATTAGTGATAAAGGATAAGTTGGACAATACAGAACATACAGTGTTTTGAGCCAGATTGATCTGTTAACGGAACCAGAGAATCAGGCAGACTTAGGCAGGGCTGAATGAAGACAGCCTCATCCCTTCCCACCACCCTTCACATGATGAGGAAAGAACCTCCCTGCTGGAGCCCAGAAGAATCCCTGCTCCCTGCGAGCAGCTTGCTCCCACGGTGGAGATGGAAGGAGCTAAGCTGATCATCTCCCATCTATTGTTAACAAATTTTATCAGTAGTTACTCCGTGTCCCTAATACTGAGTAAAGGTCTAGAGAAGAGCCAGAGTTATAGTATCATGTGTCACTGGCAATGATAGAAACATTAAGAGTGGAAAGAAGTGTTGCCTTCTCAACAGTACGATTTGGTACAAGACTACTGATAATTTCTTGTCAACCCAGCTCAATTTAGATTTCCAGTGGTTAGACCCTGGTTTTCTTCCCAAAATGAATATCGCCTCCTGTCTGCTGCCAAAATGCAAGCACTGTTAACCTATAGGTGATATAAATACCTTATTCTGGAAAGAATTAATATTTTAATTCTTTTTCTCTTTAGTTCTTTCACATACTTCGTATATTCTAATTTATATTGCATACT
The DNA here is from genome assembly GCF_964341445.2 of Mesoplodon mirus. NCBI lineage: Eukaryota > Metazoa > Chordata > Mammalia > Artiodactyla > Ziphiidae > Mesoplodon > Mesoplodon mirus. Next base: position 184,239,046 of record NC_138978.1, on the reverse strand, counting down.
TCTTGTTGCCAAGAGCGTGTCATTATAATTATGTAGTATAGTATTCAGCATAGTATTACATGCAATTACAGGATGTACATGTGCTCTGAACAAACTCAGCTCCACCCATACTCACTTTCCTTCTCCAGTAGCTATTATTTCTCCATCTATTTGTACATTAACAATTAAAAAGTCTAGTTTTGAGGCTATGAGAAGTAAAGAGAAGAAGAAGTAAAGAGGTTGTAGCTAGAACAAAGCTATGGCCAGAGCAAAAACACTGCCTTTACTGTCAGCACAAAGCATTAGCAAGCATGGGCCATAGTTTTAGCCATTGAGTTCTGTGTTCAACTACAGTATATCTACTGTCTTTGTACTTACTTGGGAGTTATTCAGCCTAATACAAGTGTAAAAAAAATGTGTGATGTTGAAAGGGTTGGAAGAAGTAAACAATTATGATAGAAATAGAAGTAAAACAGAAAGTTACCAAGGGACTATGCCCTAACCAGCTGAAATGTGTCACATTGGATTTGCCAACAAATGGAATCAGGAAAAGCCTTTCAAAATCTAAACTATAAGTAGAGGTGCTTTTTTATCACATCAAGTAAGTTTTATGGTATAATTCAGGCAGAGTCAAATTAGTTGTTACTATATTTCAAAATACATCATATCAGGCTAAATTGGATCTTATTTACATTTCACACGACAACAACTAGGATTTTTATCCTTATTTTTATATTCAAAGTGTATAATTTCCCTACTGAAAAGCAAACAAGGATTTTCCACTTTCAGAAGTTTGGCACACTAGAGAGTTTGAGGCACCTTCCTACTGCAAAACATACTTGTGATTGTACTGCTGGGCTTAGGAGAAGAAGGGAAAATCTCCAAGCCTCTTCCCACAATGCTACCTCAGAAGAGGGGGAAAAATCACAGAGACAAACCATGAAGACTCACCGCTAGGCACAGTGAGCGGGCAGAGGATCAGGCTATGCTGACAGCGATACCAATGGCAGGTTTACAACCCTACAAGTAAGAGATAATACTTTGGGTCAATAGCAAAGAGTAGGAATAGAACTGGACACCTTCTCATTAAGACAGAACCCTGGGAGGGAGCTACAGGGTAGATTGACTTATGGCAACATCTGCTCAGAACAGAGGCAAACATATATTGTATCTGAAAGAAAGTATCTCTAATTTAATCCTGTAAAATCTCCACAGATGAAGATTGAACTATTTGGAGTTCACAAAGATCATTGATCATAAAAGAGAACAAGATTCCATTGGGAAAAGTAGGGGGGAAAAAGGAATATTTAAAAACAGCAGATTAGATCCTCTCGTTTTCATATATTTGAATCATCATAAATAGCATATTGAATAGGCATGTGTGAAATGCATAAAGAACTGAAGGATGGACTCTCAAAACATAGGCAAGCTATAGGTGATCCAGGAATGACTGCATAGATCTAAATAGGAACAAAATGGAGGTTCAGAAGTGAAAGTATAATTGTTGAACAAAGACCTCAATGAAGGGATTAAACAGCAGATTAAATACAATTAAAGAGATAAATAGTTCCCTAAAAGATATATCTGAAAAAAATAGGAATGCTGCACAAACTAACAGGAAGATACAAAGCATGAAATAGAAATTAAGAGAGATAGAGGATAATATGAGTCCTAATATCAGAGTTCCAAAAGAAGATCACAAAAGTAATTTGAAGTCATAATTACTGAGAAGTTTCCATAACTGATTAAAAAAACCCATAAATACACATTCAGGAAATTCAACATTTCTCAAGCAGAATAAATAAGAAATCCATACCTAGACACAGCACAGTGACACTGCAGAACGCCAAAGACAAAGACTGCTTATTAAAAGTAGCTGGAGAGAAAAGTAAGGTCACCTACAAAAGAATGACAATTACATTGACAACAGACCTCTCAACAGCAAAAAAGGGAGCCAAATTTTGCAGAATAATAATTTCAGAGTGCTGATAGAAAATGACTATCAACTTATAATTGAGTATTCAGAAAAATGACCTTTCAAAAATGAGGGTAAAATAAGACATTTTATTTTATAATGAAAGCATTTTACTTTATAATTTTATAATGAAAATATTTTCCACCAATAAACCTGTGCTGGTGGAACTTTTAAGAATGTGTTTCAAGAAGAAGGAAATTATTTACAAAAGGGTCATCTGACATATAAAAGGAAATAGTGAGTATATAAAATAGTAACCAAAATACGTAATTTTGAAAAATTGTCTGCATAAAATAATAATAATTAGGTTTAATTTGTGCAGAAGAATTAAGAGCAGAACTAAAATACTGTGCCACAATGGTCATAATTCAAAGGGAAAGGCTGGAGCTAAGTGTTCTAAGGTTCTTGTATGGAGCAATATAATATGCATATATATTTTGTAGAATAAACATTAAAAAAACAAAATGTAAAATTTCCAAACTAATATAGGAAAATAATGGATAAGAGAAAGCAATAAACAAAGTAACAGTAAATCAAAATTTTTAAGAAAGAAGAAAAAAATGAACAAACATAGAAACAGAGGTACAAATAGAAAACAGAGAGTAAATGGAAGAAAATTTTCAACTAAATGATTCATCTTAATACATTTAAAGAGATTGAACTAATTAAGATATATTATTATAGTAGACAAAAATATCCTGTATATTCTGTTTACAATGGACACACCAAAAATAAAAAAATTAAAGTATAAAAGGAAAAAGAAGGAAAAATTTATCATTCAAAATAAAAAATAAGCTGGTTTAACTATATCATTGCCAGACAAAACAGACTTTGAGACAAAAAAGCATTATTAAGGATCAAGTACTTAATTACAAAAGGCTTAATTCACTAGGGAGACAAGAGTTTTAAACTTGTACATCCCCATTTAAATAGCCTAAAAATATAAAAGGTAAAAATTGATAGAACTTAAGGAATTAATTTCTTAAATCTTCATTGCATTAAGAGTTTTCACCATCTCTCTCTCACTATTGATAGGAGAAGCAGAAAAAATAATAATAGGGAAGATATAGACTATTTGTAAAATAATTTAGGTAAATCATATCATCAGTATATTAAAAGAATAATATGTTATGGCCAGATAAGTTTATTCTAGGAATGCAAGGATGGCTCAATAGATAACACAAAGATGGCTCAATTAATGGTGAAAGGAGATTTAATAAAATTAGCTATAAATTTATGACTTTTAAAAAATAACTTAGATTAGAAATAGAAAGATGTTTCCTTTAGTGGAACTATCTGTTTCAAACTAAGAGTCAAAATGATGATTCATGATGAGACATTAAGGGTTTAAGAGACTGTTCTGTAGTCACTCTTCCTCAGGTTTGATAGTAGCTTTGCCACTTACTACTTCACCTTGGGCAAATTAACTTATGAACCATTTGTTCATCTCAGTCTATATAGCAAAATAAAATAATAATAAATTGAATAATTAAATATAAAAAATAAAATTATCTGCTTTGGAGGGCATTTCTAACATAAAAATAAGAGGCATTATGGTGAAAATTGATAGATTACATTATGCCAAATCATGAAACATGATAGTAAAGGACCATGAAGATTAGGGAAAATATTCACAACATATATGACAGAATTTATTAATACAAAGAGAGAATTCTAACAAATCAATGAGAAAAATAGTAAATATCCCTATAGAAAATGGTATCCCAATTTTTAAAAGTTATTTTAAAAAGTAATTTATAAAAGAAGAAATATAAGTGGTCAAGAAACATAAAATGTCAACCTGATTTCAATGAAATACCATTTCTTCACATAAGAAATCGACAAGTATATATACACACATAAATTAATGATGGTATCCATGGTTTGTGAGGAATTGGGTTGGGAACTGATGTGGAGAAGTAGCACTCTCAAAGACGGTTGGGGTTTAAACTGATATAATCTTTCCAGAATTAATTTTGAAATATGAATGAAGAGTCTTAAAAATATTTTATTTCCTTTAACCAAGAGATTACATATCCAGGAATTTTTCCCTAAGGAAACAAAGATGTGCAAAATTATATCAATACAAAGATATTTATCTCAGAATTTTAACAGCAAAAATTAGAAACAACCTAAATATCTAACAGTAGGAGATTGGTTAAATATATCACACTGAATCTGATAAAGGAATTCTACATAGCCAATTAAAAAAAGTGTTTTAGAAAAACTGAGGAAAGTGATCATAATATATTCTTGAATTCAAAGGTATATTAAAATGTAATATTCAGAAGAGTCCTAATTTTATTTTAAAAACCTGATCTACAATTATCTTAGATCAGAGGCTGGCAAACTTTTTCTGCCTAGGGCCAGGTAGTAAATATTTTAGGCTTTACCAGACAGATATGATCCTTGTTGCATATTCTTGTTTGCTTGTTTGTTTGTTAATAACCCTTCAAAAAATGTAAAAACCATTTTTGTCTCTAGGGCTACAAAAACAGGCCACTGAGGCTCTTCCTACAAACTGTGATTTGCAAATTTCTGGTCTTAGGTAAATGGACATATTAACCAAAAATTAATAGTGATTATCTGTGAGTAATTTATTTTTATTTATTTTAGTTATTATTCTTGCTCACTACGTGCTAGGCATTGCTTTATTTTTTTCAGCTTTATTGAGATATAATTGACACACATGTGTAAGTTTAAAGTGTACATTTTAATTTTAAATGCTGATTTTATACACTTATATATTGCAAAATAATTATCACCATAACATTAGCTAACACCTCCATCATGTCACATAATTACCATTTCTTTTCTGTGGTGAGAACTTTTAAGATCTAAGAACAGAATAGAGAGCCCAGAAATAAACTCATGCATATATGATCAATTAATTTACAATAAAGGAGCCAAGATTATACAGTGGGGAAAGGATAATCTCTTCAATAAATGATGTTGAGAAATGGTATGGGAAAACTGCATAGCCACATGCAAAAGAATGAAACTGGACCCCTCCCCTATTTTATACCATACACAAAAATCAATTAAAAAGGATTAAAGCCTTGAAGTAATACCTGAAACCACAAAACTTCTTAGAAGAAAACATAGGAGTAAGCTCCTTGACATGGGTCAAGGTCACACATCATGGAAAATGATGTGTGACCTTGAGTATGTCCCAACTTCTCAGAGCCCTAATTTCCTTATATGTAAACTGTGAATAGTTTACATATAAGTTTACATATAAGTTCACTTATATGTGAACTGAGAATAGAATCTCTTTTCCATGATTGCTATGACAAGTAAGTATATGCTACTTATGTGTAAATTGACAGTAATGTGTTTAGCATATAATAGAGGCACAATAAGTGAAAGATACTTAAAATTAATTTCCTCCATCTTTCCAAATTTTACCCATTCTGCAATGTCCAGCTCAAGTCCCAATATCTCGATGATTAACTCTTCTCAAAATGTAGCCTAAGTCTGCCTGCCGATGCAGGGGACACGGGTTCGTGCCCCAGTCCGGGAGGATCCCACGTGCCACGGAGCAGCTGGGCCTGTGAGCCATGGCCGCTGAGCCTGCGCATCCGGAGCCTGTGCTCCACAATGGGAGAGGCCACAACAGTGAGAGTCCCACATACAGCACAAAAAAAAAAAAAAAATGTAGCCTACAGTAATCTCACTTTTCTCTCAATTTCTATTATGTTTGTTTTCTGCTCATTAACTATGGCACTTAATTGTATAAAATTTGATTTTTTATACAATTTGCTTTACCTGGATGCATATTTACATATATTATCACCCCTAACTACATTGTCAGCTCCTAGAGGGCAAAGCCATCTCTTTTTCTTTTCCTCCTAAAATTAACCAGTTTAGGTAAGAAAGATAATCCGGCTTAAAATAAAGCAGTAAAAATGATGTATTTTTAAAAAAAATAAGAGTCAAAAGTAGAGAACTATTCAATAAATTAAAATACAGATATTAAATGATAAGGCAAATATTGGAAAGTTACCAATGAATGATTAAAATTTGGGAAAAGGGACTCTATTCCACCCTGCACTCTTCCTTTTGGAATTCCCTTTTCAACAGTTGGGTAATTTGATTCACCTTTCTCCCAGCCTCTGCCCTTCTCTTCCTCTCCCCCTCCTCCTTCTTCAGTAGCTCTACTGAAGTATAATTTACATCCTGTGAAATTCACCTATTGTTAGTGTACCATTCAAAATTTTTGGTAAATTTACAAAATTTCATACATCTCTTTTGATTTCCGTCTAGCTCCAGACACAGTGCTGGGTATTGCATTACTAGGCAGCCAATAAACCCCCAGAAAGAATGAATAAATCAATTATAGATATTTAAGTACCTTAGTAGACCTTCTCACTATAGTTGATTCACTTGACCTGCTATTCAAAAACCAGGTCCATCATGATGTGAGACTTTTCCTAGTGGCCTGAGCATCAGGTCTCCTACCTGAGGCCATGTAGCCAAAATTTAGCCTCTGGATCCCGGTACTGAATTGAATCTTGGAGACAGTTTTGGGTGAAGTAGAAAAGAATAGCTTTATTTCTTTGCCAGGCAAAGGGGGCCACAGAGGGCTAATGCCCTCAAAACTGTGTGTCCCGACCTGGAGGGGGTAGTGAGGAATTTTATAGTAATGGTTCAAAGAGGAAGGTGTGATCAGCTTGAGGACATTTTTCTGATTGGTTGGTGGTGAGGCAATTGGGAGTCAGCATCATCAACCTTCTGGTTCCAAATTGTCTGGGGTCTACGTGCTTGTGGGCAGCATACAGTTAACTTCTCCCACTTGATGGGGGTTTCAGCACCTGTAAAATAGCTCAAAGATATTGTTATGTGTATTCCTTGAGGGGGAACCAAGACCCTATCCCAAGGCTGCACTATTGTTTCTTGACTGCTCCTCCATTGTCTCTGCATCCCCTCCCTTCCCTGATGAGCAACTGTTTGAACCTGCCTTTTGGAACTCAGGGAAGCTTGGGAGCTGAAGGAAGCCTATTTCGTATAATCAAGAAATGGGGGACACAGAAAGGCTTTTGTGCCCAGGAGCCCCAGCGGGTGCTGCTCGGTTTCAGCGACACAGAAGGGTGGAATGTATAGTGGTTCTTTCATGGAAAATTCAGATACTGCATATTTATTTGAGAAAGGCTGGAAAGTCAACAGATTCAGCACTCACCCTGGTTTGAAGGTTGAACCCAGACAAACTCAATTCTATTCTTGAATAACCAAACACTCTTAATTTCCCAGTCAAGGGCTAAACATGTTTAATAAGCAATTCACTCATGTGGTAATACCTGTGCTTCAGACACATACTTTAATAATGTATGTTAAAGTCTTTTACAAATTCCAAAGCAGTATACAAATGAAAGGAATTGAACACTGTGATTTATACTCATTTATTTCTCCTGGGCAGATATGTTTAGTCAGTTACTTAGTGGACAACGACCATTCATTGGCACCAACAGAGAGAAACAATGTTTGAATATATTTTGTTGGATGAGAATATGATAACAATTGAGAATTTTCTTTTAAAAAGTGAATTTTATGTTTTTAAATGCTATTAGCAAATGGCATCCGTAAACATAAGCTATTTTAATTTTTATTAAACATTTTATGTTCACTATGACATTTATTTATAGGTCACCTGAAATTCAATAGAAAATCAAAGAATTGGATAAAAGAATAACTTCACAGCTTACGAAATTGCACATTTTATTTATAATGAGTCATGCTTAAGAATATATAATTTTTGGGTTTCCCTGGTGGTGCAGTGGTTGAGAGTCTGCCTGCCGACGCAGGGGACACGGGTTCGTGCCCCAGTCTGGGAAGATCCCACTTGCTGTGGAGCGGCTGGGCCTGTGAGCCACAGCCGCTGAGCCTGCGCGTCCAGAGCCTGTGCTCTGCAACGGGAGAGGCCACAGCAGTGAGAGGCCCGCAAAAAAGAAAAAAAAAAAAAAAAAGAATATATAATTTTTGCCATGTGGCTACAAAATCTTTTATTATGCTTCAAATGTGACATAATATTTCCTTAATTTGATTTGCAAGAATACAATACTCTCTTTTTGTTATTGGTCTACCTTTATATTATTATGAATAAAAGTGTTTTTTACCTTTTTAGAGTTCTTCCAATAGTACAGGAATGAGATTAATGAGTTAAATACGACCATAACTCCCTGCAACAACCATCACCACACACACACACACACGCGTACCTTAAATCTCTTCAATAAATCCTCACTGGCCCAAGTCCATAGTCCTTGCATGATGCACAAGATTTTCATACCCAGCCTTGTCTACTTCTGAAGACAATCCTTTGGTCACCAAACTCACTTTATGTCCCAGGATTACCAAGTTATTCATAGTTCCCAGGACAATCCCTGTTAGTCCTGTTTCCTGCTTTTGTACATGGAATTCCCTTTCCCAGCATTGCTGCTTCTTCCTTCCCTCCACTCTCTCCAAGATTGCTTGTCTGGAAAACTCTTCATTCACCCTTTAAAACTGTCCAGGTACCTCCCCTCGGAAATTTTCCTGCTTTGTACACAGATTCAACATATTCCTTTTTTGTTGTTTTTGTTTCGGGTTGTTGCTGTTACTATTTCTTTTTTTTTTTCTTAATTTTTATTGGAGTATAGTTGATTTACAATGTTGTGTTAGATTCTGCTGTACAGCAAAGTGAATCAGTTATTATACATATACATATATCCACATTTTTTTAAGATTCTTTTCCCATATAGGTCATTACAGAGTATTGAGTAGAGTTCTCTGTGCTATACAGTAGCTCCTTATTAGTTATCTATTTTATATATAGTAGTGTGTATATGGCAATCTCAGCCAAGAGCAGAGTTCTATTGCTTAACATTTCACTCTGTGTTATAATTACTTACTTACATGTCTGTCAGCTTCGGCACTCACACTGGTTTGAAGGTTGAACCCAGACAAACTCAGTTCTATTCTTGAATAACCAAGAGGTCAGAAGCCAGTCCTCCTTACCCTCTGTTCACCTCCTGCCTAGCACCAAGCCTGGCCCATATTCAGTAAATGTTTCTACATCTCTTCAATTTGGAAGGCATAAATCATGAATTTTATATTTTAAAAGTATATATACTGAAATCGCTTTAAAAGTGATTCGTGTTCTTTTCTACTGCCGCCAGAACAAGAGAGCAGAAGAGCCCCTCCATCTACTCACCTGCCTTAGGCATGAGCATCTTGTGAGGGTTATACATGACCAGTGGTGGAAGTCTGGCAGAGCAAGGGCCAGGGGCTATACGGACATGGAATATTCTGGAAAATATAACCACATATTAGAAACATGAAAACCATTACCTTATATTTCTCAAGTAGTAAGCTGGGGACAGAGAGTTGGGGTTCCTTAATGAATTTGGTACCCTGAGTGCTTCTTACTAGGTATCTTTATGAATGGGAAGATCCTTGTCATAGAGGGTTTGTTCCAAGACATATTTGCAAAGTGGAAAGTTGGCCGTGCTAATGCTTGCTTTTAGACCACATGAGAGTGTTTCTCTCCTTCATTATTCACAGCTGATTACACGGCCAACTTTTTTCACATTCACACATACACCTGAAATCAAAATTACATTCAATTGTTGTTTGGAAATGAGGCACATAAAATAAGGGTATCATGTGGCATTTTTATGCTCAGCCTCTTAGAAAGCTAAATAATTCTCTCCCTTCTCCAGAGTATATCTATTTTCCAAAGATATTCCCTGTTTCACCAATAAGAATAATCACAGGGGACTTTTCCCCCCCTAAGGTGTTATTTTGATTTCAGGAATTAAGCTCTAATTGAGCAGCTGAGAAAGATCCTGCTGTAAATATTAACGATGGAGCCAGCTTTTCTAATGAATTCCAGCTGATGCGGGGGCAGGAGGAAGGGAAGGAGAACAGCAAGATGGATTAGGGGTAGTCTGTGCAATGAGTAGAATAGTGACCCCCCAAATTCATGTCCATCTGGAACCTCAGAATATGACCTTATTTGGAAATGGGGTCTTTTCAGATGTAATTAATCAAGGATCTCTAGATGAAGTTATCTGGATTTAGTGTGGACCTTAAATCCAGGAACTGATGCTTTATAAGAAGAGGAGAGGACACAGAGAGACACAGGAGAAGACAGCCATGTGAAGATAGAGGCAAAGGTTGGAGTGATGCAGCCACAAGCCAAGGATGCCTGGGGTCACCAGAAGTTGGAAGAGGCAAAGAAGGATTCTTCTCTAGAGCCTTCAGAGGGGTTCCTGCTGACACATTGATTTCAAACTTCTAGACTCCAGATTGTGAGAGAATAAATTTCTACAGTTTTAAGCCACCAAGTTTCTTGAAATTTATTATGACATCCACAAGGAACTAATACAGGCTGCATATTTGTGTATCCAATAAATATTTACTGAGTACCTACTATTTTCCAGGTACTATGCTCAGTACTAGGTATACAGTAATAAATAAAAGAGACGTTAAACAAATGCAGTGCTTATAGTGCTGTGAGAGTGTAAAATAATAGGTGTAGTTTGAGAATGTGGGGAAGACTTTGCCCCAAATGAGGCACACAATGGGTAGCAAGGTCAAGCTATGTATTATTGTCCAGGTAAACAGGGAAGATGATAGAGACCATTACAGTAGAAGAAAGCCAAAAACTCTTAAGAAAAAATTCAACACTCTTGAGATATGTAGGAGCTTGGTTGGGAAAGTGTATCTGGAACATAATGACTGGTAGATCAGTGACACAAGGTAATGCAGGAGATGAAGTCAGAGATGACGTCAGACAGGTCCTCGTAGGTTCTGTCAAATATCAGAGACATTATTCTAAGTGCAATCACAAGTCTTGTGAAGAAGCTTTGGAAGGGTATAATGTGATTCGAGTCCTTTTTAAGACATCACTCTGATTATTCTATAGAGAAGGAGTTGGAGGAAGGCAAGAATGGGTGTAGGTCACCATGTAGAAGGCATTGCAGTGGTCCAAGAAGGAAACAGTGGTGGCCTAGAGTCAAGATCATGGTAGTAGAGTTAGAGATGTGAATGAGTTTAAGATACATTTGGGGGAAAGGGGTCATAGGACTTGATGTCTAGAGGAAGGAGTGAAGTGGACAGATGTCAAGAATATATATGCTTGGAAAAACTAACAGAGGAACATGTTTTGTGGAGGCGATGACCCTGAATTTGCTTTTGGATTTGTTTTCAGAAGTGTCTTTACGACATCTAAGTAGAGATATAACGTGTGTCATCAAATATACAGCTATAAAGTTGAGATGCTCTTGCTGGCCTGAAGATGTAAATTCCAAGTCATCAGAACTTGATTGTATTGGAAGCAATGGAAATAAAGACATCATCTAGGGAGAGAGTGGAGAGAGAGAAGACCTGCAAAACAGAAGCACTCCTGAAGGATATGGAACTAGGCTTTTAAAAGATGGCAAGAAAGATCAGAAGAAAGCTGGATGGGAGTGGTATATGGAAGCCAAGAGAAAGGAGTGGTTTAAGGAGAAACAGTCAACTAGGTCAAAAGCTGATGGGTGTCTTAGTATGATGAGAATGAAAAAATATCTCTTGAATTTAGTAATATGGAGAGCATTGGTGACCTTAGCCAAAACTGGAGAAGTGGCCCACAGTGGGCAGAGGTGGGTGTGCCCATAGGCCACAGGAATGAAAAATGCCAACAGGGTAGGTGGTTTCAAGTCAGGATTCTATGCTCATCCCCACTCTGATGTCTTGGTGTTTCAAAAGGCCCCTGAAGTCTTTCTCAGTTGTCCTGAGATTGGGTTTCCATTGCCTGGTAGAATGGAAGCTTGAAATAAAGATTAAGTTCAGTTGTAGAGAAAGTTGCCTGTCTTTGTGTACGTTGGGCACTGAGCTTCATCTTGCTACAATGAAGTGAGTTAGGGGAGCATTGACGTCAGAGAGGAAGAGATGAATTGTCCTGGAAGGAACAGGGAAAACCAGCACACTCAACCCTAATGGAAAAAATTTTCAAGCCCACCCGCAGGACTAGACAGGCTAAAACTTTCTGCACAGGATTTGGTTTTTTTGTTGTTTGTTGTTTGTTTTGTTTTGGCCGCGCCATGCAGCATGCAGGATCTTAAGTTCCCTGACCAGGGATCAAACCCGTGCCCCCTGCATTGGGAGCATGGAGCCTTAACCACTGGACCACCTGGGAAGTCCTGAGGATTTGTATTTTGTGCAACATAATTGGTCCCCCAACTCTATTCCAGACCTTCAGGTCTAGAAATTAGTATCTGCTTCACCCACTGGTTCATCTGTTCTAGGGCCAAGTAATATGTTTGTTTTAAAATCTCTCAAGAGGTTCTGATATTCTGATGGTAGAGGGGAACCTCAGAGCTAACTAATCTCTAGGGTTCCTTCAACTTCAGCACTTTACAAGTCAAAGAGGATAGAGGATAGACACCATGACAACACCTGCATGAGCAGCCTGATAGGAGTTAGTTCCAGTTCATGTCTGGTCTTCAGCTGGCAGTCTCCAATTATCAGTGTTGGCTTATTGTTTCGTTTCCAAATAAAATTCAAAGACTACCTAAAAGGATAGGAATTGGTTCCAAGAAAGCTTGATCAAATGAGTACCTCAGAAGACATTACAAAAATAAGATCTAAAGCCTCTTGTCTTATAGCATCTTAATGTCTTGGCCTTTATTTAACATGTATATTTTAGTTAAAAAAATGTTTCTAAGGGAAGTCATCTCATTTTGATAAAAGATGTCTTTTCCAAGGCTTTTGACTTTTGCAAGAAAAAAAGTGTTTTTGTAGCTGCTTCCCACTGGCTATCTATTTTACATTTGGTAGTGTGTATATGTCCATGCCACTAGCACAGGGAGATCAGCTCAGTGCTTTGTGTCCACCTAGAGGGGTGGGATAGGGAGGGTGGGAGGGAGACGCAATGGGGATATATGTATATGTATAGCTGATTCACTTTGTTATAAAGCAGACACTAACACGCCATTGTAAAGCAATTATACTCCAATAAAGATGTTAAAAAAAAAAGAAGAAAAGAAAAAAGTGTTTTTTCTAAACCTGGTCCCAAAATTGAATAGGCATTTTTCAGCTTTTTTGTTTGTATGTGTGTTTACTATAACAAAAATAAGTGTTGTGTAGTTAAGCTGCAGACAGAAACCCATGAGTGACATGAGGCAAACAAGAGATGGTGGAAATGGCAACGCCCACGGTGTGTGTAAGGGCTTAGCTCAGCACCCCTTCCAAGGAGTGAGCAAACTTCAAGAAGGACTGGGCAAGACAGCACAAGGGTGAGCTGAAAATGGGTAAATAGGGGGAACCAAAAACTGCATCTGTATATGCAACTCATTTTAGGCTATTTCTTTCATTTAATATCTTTGGTTTTCAAAACAACCCTGTGAGGTGACTAGCATTTATTATTCCCATTTTTTGAGATGATAAAACCAAGTTTTCAAGAGATTAAGGCACATACTAGTGTTGACAAAAAAAAAAAAAAACAACAACAACGCACAACCTAGAAGTTGAGAGTTATGTTTTATTCCACAGATTTTCTGAGGACTTCAAGCCCAGGAGAAAGGACTCAGATCCCTCTGAGGGACGGCTCCAAAGAGCTCAGGGAGGAGATGGGATAAATAGGAGTTTTTGCAACACAGACCAGGTAGTTGGAACATCAAAGGATTACTGTTAATTAAAGAAAACCAGATCTGAAGTTAAGGAATTTAGCTCTTTTCTACCTATGAGAAGATGCAGAGTCTGGGCTCATTGAAATCATTCTTTTGATAAGCATCTCAGCTATCTGGGGCCAGGATCCTGTGTTTTCTCATCCTGAGTCTCCTCAGGATGTACTGTTGGGGATGACTTGGGTAGTTGACTGCTGGGTGGCGGGCATCCTGTTGCATCCTGAGTTCCCTTAGAGCTTACCATCAGGGATGTTGAAATGTGGTGGCCTCATGGCTGCAACATCCTTTGTTTACTGACATGGCAGGCAACGTTTTTCATTCACACTAGAAAAAGATGCTGTTGAGACTCGAACCCAGGACTTTCTGATTATTTTCTTACTCATAATCCCTAAAGTAACCTGTTGCTTTTATGTCGATGCCTACATCTTGATAGGCATATAATAGCTTTCATACCCCTGATTAGAATAATTTTAAGAACCAGTATGTGGAAAACTGATGTTGATTCTGTTTATCACTCTAGAGAAAAGCCTCTTCCATTAATTAAAGGGAAGACACCATAAAGTCTAATTCAGACATTGCTGTATGGAATTTTCAAGTCAAGTACACATGTCTTAAATGAAAATGATAATAGAACTCACCTAATAAGGCAGTAGTGAAATATTAATGAGACCATGCATATATAATGCTTAATACAATACCTGGAACATAGTATATACTCAGTAAATATGGGTCATGTTATTTGACTACTACTATTATTATTATATGCCCTGTGATGTATATTTTAAAGATTACAACTTCTAAATCATAAACTTATTGCCAGTATTGTAGATTTAGGCTCTCCTATGAACACTTGAATACACATTTTCAAAGTATTTTAAACCTCTCATGACTTGAGATAATTCACAGAGCAAGAAATAAGCAGAAAGGTGTTTCTCTTAAATAGTTTTGGTATTTAAGATGATGAATTCTTAATAGAATCTCTTCTTTATTTTTATAGTTTTGCTTAATCACGTATTTTATGAATATTCACCAACATCACTCTAATGAAATTATTTTTGAAGACACGTCTTATAATGCAACGATATATATTAAAGAAATAGTATAGTTATGTTTTATTTTCTGCTATTAATGGTAGTAGTTAGAGGTGCCCTCCCCTCTGCTGCCTTAGGACATTTTCTTAAATTTATTTTATTGAAATGTAGTTGATTTACAATGATGTGTTAGTTTCAGGTGTACAGCAAAGTGATTCAGTTATACATATGTATATATACACACATTCTTTTTCACATTCTTTTCTGTTATAGGTTATCACAGGGTATTGAATATAGTTCCCCGTGCCATACACCAGGACCTAGTTTATCTATTCTATGTACAATAGTTTGCATCTGCTAATTCCAAACTCCCAGTGCATCCCTCCCCTACCCCCCTCCCCCTTGGCAACCACAAGTCTGTTCTCTATGTCTGTGAGTCTGTTTCTGTTTTGTAGATAGGTTCATTTGTGTCATATTTTAGATTCCACATCTAAGTGATATCATGTGGTATTTATCTTTCTCTTTCTGACTTACTTCACTTAGTATGATAATCTCTAGGTCCATCCATGTTGCTGCAAATGGCATTATTTCATTCTTTTTTATGGCTGAGTAGTATTCCATTGTGTATATATTCCACATCTTCTTTATCCATTCATCTGTCGATGAACATTTAGGTTGTTTCCATGTCTTGGCTATTGTGAACACTGCTGCTATGAACATAGGGGTGCAAGTATCTTTTTGAATTATAGTGTTGTCTGGATATATGCCCAGGAGTGGGGTTGCTGGATCATATGGTAGCTCTAGTTTTAGTTTTTTGAGGAACCTCCATACTGCTTTCCATAGTGTCCATGCCTCAGGTTTTCAAGTGGAGAGACTTCAGTGTGGTGGGACACCCAGTGGAGTTCCTTGGGCTTCTCTCTGCCAGCTCACTCATACCTCCAAAATTTCAGATTACAGAGGTTGTGAGGAGAAACTAGACTTGATAGCCTAACTCATTCCACTACTCAGTGTCCTTCATCTCTACTCCTTATGGCATTGCAGGCTCAGTAGCCATGGCTCACGGGCCCAGCCACTCCGCGGCATGTGGGATCTTCCCGGACCGGGGCACAAACCCATGTCCCCTGCATCGGCAGGCGGACTCTCAACCACTGCACCACCAGGGAAGCCCAGGAAGTCCATTGTTGCTGCACAACTGGCCACATTCTCCCAGAGCTCCTTCTGTCTCACTCCTGGTCTATCTCTCTGTTGGTTCTGAGTCCGGCTAGAAGAGAGGGCAGCTATTTGGGAGCCCCCTATATTTCCAACAAATACATCCTCATGACTGAATGCCTTTGGAAGGGCGAGAGGAATAGTACACAAAATAGTTACTGATCATGTCACTTCAATATCTGGACAAGTGAAGAAAAATCAACAAATAAAAAGATAAGCTCTCCACCCTTGAGAAGTTTATATGTTTTGCTAGCTTTTATATTTTTATAGTTTATATAGTTTGACAGTTTTGTGGACACCTAATCAAAGGTACCACATGAAATGAAACAGCTACTGGTATATTATGTGTTTTTATCAATGGCAGACAAGCCCTAGGATGTATTATATAATTTAATTTACAGTATGAAAGCAGTCTTTCCTTTTAACCATCCAATTGCCTGACTACATAAAATTCATGTGTTAGTAATTAAATTGTGTCATGCATGTAAAAGTGTTTTAAATATTTCAAAACATGTACATATAAATAGTAAGCTATTATTTTGGTCATAATTATTCCAAACTTGACACCCTTTCTCTGTTCATTTTTTCTCAGATATTCTCACCTGAGCATTTATTACATCCAGCATAAGCTGGTTATATAGGATCTAGGAATAGCCACCTCCTTTTCCAATTCTAGAATAATTCTTTCAAGTAAATTTTGTTAAGTAGAAGTTAACATATTATTCTTGCTTTCCAACTAACAATCTTTAACCAACAGGAAAATCAATGCCATTTCCTCAACAGCAAATTATATTCCACTTATGTACATTATAGCACTTTTCTTGGAGTTGATAAATAAGGAAAAAATACTGACAGTCATTTAACTTAGTAGGATTTACTTAAACGAACTGCCAGAAGGGACTTAATTCTTAAAATAATTGATTTTTCTTTACATCAGATGAAAAACGTACAACAGAGTAAATGAAAGTCTTTTAAACAAAAGTAATTTTCTGTTCATTAAAGGAAACATAAAATACACTATAAAGTTGAATTATCCAAATCTTTGAAAAACAATTACTTGCAGGTTATTAACCTATTTTTAAGGCAAGGAGTTTTAAACGGCATTCAGAGCATTTCCTAACCTGACATGCATTGAGATGAAGAAATTTTAAAATAGTTATTACTACCCCAATGTTTTTGCTACATACTGATGGAGGAAAATAGCTGAATGTACGTAAGTGATTTGAAAATAACATGCAATATCTCATGACAGGCAATGGCAGCAGAGAGACCTGGAAAAAAATCCATACTGGCCTCACGACTGTTCAACTCCTATTGACAGCTGTCACTCAAAAGGTGATATCACATAAAAGCTTTCTGATCTGAAGCTTAAGTTTCCACAGTAGGGCAAAATCCTATTACCTTCAAACCCACCTTTCAGACATCTATTCTCTTCTCTTCATGTTTGCAAACCACTGACAGTTTCTTCTAGGTAAAATGTTTCTTACTCAGGTTGGTTTTTTTTTTCGCGGTACGCGGGCCTCTCACTCTTGTGGCCTCTCCCGCTGCGGAGCACAGGCTCCGGACATGCAGGCTCAGCGGCCATGGCTCATGAGCCTAGCCGCTCCACGGCATGTGGGATCTTCCCGGACCGGGGCACGAACCCGTGTCCCCTGCATCGGCAGGCGGACTCTCAACCACTGCGCCACCAGGGAAGCCCCCCAGGTTGGTTCTTGTTATCATCCCAGCCACAAATCTTCTTTACAAAAATCATCAATTGTATAGAATCATATGCAGGTTAGTTATGTTTTTCTTCAAGTTAAATTGTGTAGCACCCAACTCCATTTTATTGCCATTTCCTACCTTCGCTGGTTTATCTAAATTTTTCCATAGCTGAAACCTTACTGGTATTCAGATTGTGTTTTTTGAATTTCGTTTCCATATATCTTGAACATTTCAGTTTAATGTTCTTGAGATCTAGGGATAGAAGAGATTACTGGTGCATTCTATAACATTACTCATAATTTAGAAAATGTATAGGATTTATAGACATGAGTCTACAGTCCTCTATTCAAAAGAAGCTGGTTGAAAGTTAAGAAAAGAAAATATTCAACTTAATTCTTCTTATACATATGATGTGAGATGATTAGCATTTGCTTAATATTACACCAGACTTTATGTCTGTACTAGTAGACACAGTCTAGGATAAAAGGAATAGCAGTAATCTCTTCTAAGAGCTCATCAATGATCTGCCCAGTAAGAGAAATAAAGAGAAATTTATAGGTGTTTTATATCAGAGGAAACTAGTCAGATCATAACTTTGCCATTGTGTAACCTGCCAAAGTGGTCCCAACCCAGTTTGGTCATATGGTTTGGCATGTCCTCAATTATCTTGGCAGCTGGAGAGGCGGCTCTCATGACACTTTCAAATCAAGTAATTCTCCGAAATCATGAATTCATTCAAAACACACTTATTTAGTGCCTACTAGGTGCTTATATAATCCCTTTACCTAGATGTCCTTTTCTGCTCCCTGCATCAACTTCTTCCTACTCATCCCTGAATACTTAGGGCAGATATTAGTGCCTTCATGAAGCCTTTCCCCACCCTTTTTTAACCTACCTTAGTAGTGGAATGAATCACATTATCATGGGAATTCTTTTTCTTAATAACATGTTTATTGAGATATAATTCACATATCATAAACTTCATCCTTTTTAAGATTACAATTCAGTGGTATTTCATATATTTACAAGGTTGTGCATTGATCACCACTAATTCCAGACCATTTTCATCAACTTCCCCAAAATAAGCCCCACACCTTTATCACTCACTCTTCACCCCCTCTCCCCCAGCTCCCCAATTCCTGGCAACCCCTGAATCACTTTCTGTCTCTATGGATTTGCCTACTCTGTACATTTCATATAATGGAATCACAATATGTGGCCTTTTGTTCCTGGCTTCTTTCACTTAGCATAACGTTTTTAAAGGGTCTTCCATGTTATAGTATGTCCTTCCTTTCCATTGCCACATAAGATTCCACTGTACAGATACACCACATTTGTTTATTCATTCTTCAGTTGATGGTAATTTGGGTTGTTTCTACTTTTTGGCTACTATGAATAATTCTTCCATGAACAGCCATGTACAAATTTGGTGTGGACATATGTTTTCAGTTCTCTTGGGTATATATCTAAGAGTGGAATCCCTGGGTCATATGATAAATCTATGCTTAATATTTTGAGGAACTGCCAAAGTGGTTGCACCATTTTATGGTCCCACCAGCAACTCATGATGGTTCTAATTTCTCTGCATTCTTGGCAACACTTGTTATGGTCCATCCTTTTTTTTACCATAGTCATCCTAGTGAGTATGAAGTGCTACTTTATTGTGGTTTTGATCTGCTTTCCCCGACTAATGATGAATCCCTCAACATGGCTAATGATGTAGAGCATTGTTTCACCTAGAAGGGGAGATTCTTAAGTTTTGGGTCAAAATATTATTTATTTTACTATCTCCAGTACCAAATATGAACTAGCACATAGTAGGAAGCCAATAATTTTTATAAACAGAATGAGTATATATATATATATATATTTATTTATTTATTTTATTTTGCTGTACGTGGGCTCTCACTATTGTGGTCTCTCCCGCTGCGGAGCACAGGCTCTGGACCCGCAGGCTCAGCGGCCATGGCTCACGGGCCCAGCCGCTCTGCGGCATGTGGGATCTTCCCGGACTGGGGCACGAACCCGTGTCCTCTGTATCGGCAGGCGGACTCTCAACCACTGCGCCACCAGGGAAGCCCTATATTTAATTTTTAAGAGTACTGTGCTTTGAATTACTCACAAGAGCGGTCCTAGGTACCTAATGCCTATGAAAATACTGGCTGTATACATGAATGCAAAAAATACAGATTCTTTAAACCCATTTTTAAAAACCAGCAAAAATATGTGTTTTTTAAATGATGGCTTACTTACTTATATTTTTCTCCTTAGAAATCAATTTTCAGCAAGCAGTGTATCTTGGCTCTTTGTGGGAGCAAAGTTTAACTCAGATTGGGCGGTAGCTGTGTTTAAGCCAAGTTGATTACAGAGCCAGGAAGCGAAAATGCAGTGTTTGTGGAAGGCAGAGGCAGATATGGATCTTGCATGAGAGCCTGTCCCCTGAAATTAGAGATGGATGAGAGATATGGATTTATTTTTCAGGATGTGTTCCTTCCTGGATGTCAGATGCCATTTGTCATACCACAGATTTTGCTGTCTATCAGGACCTAGGCAAAAAGGTATTTCAGAGCTTAAGGAGTTTCTCTCCATACAGCATTTTATCCAAAGAAGCAGTCTCAATTCCTCTGATAAGTTAAGAAGTTGGAGAAAAGCACAACCCCACATGTACCAGGGTATTCAGCCACCTAGCTCTGTATCTCAGCTACCTCCTAAATTTAGAATCTACATTAATTCAATTATTTTTAAGAATGATTTCAGTAAATCCTTGTGTCCATGGTCTAAACATGACCCAAATAGCTGTAAAACATTTCCAAAGGTCACAAATTTACTACCAGAGAATAAGTGGGGAACTGGGAAATCAAATCATTAAGGTGAGAGCAGAGTTGGACAAAAATGTTTTGAAAGACTGAAAAATGGGCATATCTAGTGATGCAGGAAGTTTATTTTTAGGGAATAACTGTAGGAAATAATTAGATAATTGTGCAAAGATTTATGAACATAGATGTTCATACTGGATTATTTAAGATAGAGAAAAAGCTATGAACAACCTAATAGTATAGTAGTAGAGTTGACAATAAATTATAGTACATACACATATCCATATAATGGAATACTACCCAGACATTAAAGCCATCTTGTAGAAGGCTACTTAATGATGTAGGAATTTTCGAGATATATGAGTTTAAAAAAGCAGGTTATATAAATATATACCTACTACAATCCTCTTTTAAAATATATGTTTATGGGCTTCCCTGGTGGCGCAGTGGTTGAGAGTCCGCCTGCCGATGCAGGGGACATGGGTTCGTGCCCCGGTCCGGGAAGATCCTACATGCCGCGGAGAGGCTGGGCCTGTGAGCCATGGCCGTTGAGTCTGTGCGTCCGGAGCCTGTGCTCCGCAATGGGAGAGGCCACAACAGTGAGAGGCCCGCATACTGCAAAAAATAAAAAAGAAAATATATGTTTATATATATATATATGTGCATAGGAAGAAATACTGGACTCTGAGTGGTGACATAACAAGTAGCTTTTATATTTTTATGTGTGCTTTTTGGGTCCACATGTTATGCTTAATAACTTATTATTAAGTGGCACATTACTTAAAAAGAAAAAAAGCAGAATTTTTGGTGAGGTGACATGTATGTAAGAAGCCTGGACCTTAGGAGACAGTATTTTAAATAGGACTCACTTTGTGGAGGTTTGATATACATGATATATGAGATATACAAACACACACAAAAACACACAGCAAATTCCTTTTTGAGGTGACTTTTAGCTTTTCTTTCTGTCTTGATTTTTTAAAATCTTTTCAAGTGAGAGGGGCTAGTGTGGAATTTTGGAGGGCATTTCTAGCCTGTAGTCTCATGTTTCCCTGATGGGCAGCTCCTGCCAAAGTCATGTTCCTTGGCTCTCTTAGTCCCTGGCCCACTCCTGCCCCTGATAAGAGTGACTTATCTGAGAGTAAGGCTGGCCCTGCCCCTCCCAGGCTCCTGTGTGTGTGTGTGTGTGTGTGTGTGTGTGTATGCACGTGCACACGTGAACCAGGTCCTGTCCTTGGGATGCATTCTCATCTCCTCTCTGTTGTGAGCTCCTTGGAGCAGTCTGGTAGTTACCTGGGGCTGTTGAACTGTGTCCAAAGTGGAGAGACAAGATGATCTAATCCACTACACGGCTTTAAATTCTCAGTTGTGTCCATATCCTCAAATCCAGCATTACTCAGTAATAAATCTGATCTTTAAGATCTATTTCTAGTATACAGAAGTCATTGCTTTCTTATATGCCACCAATAAACAATTGGAATTTGACATTAAAAACCACAACACCATTTGTATGAGCACTAAAACCAAAGAGATGTGTTAGGTATAAATCTAATAAAATATGGCCAACTCTATATGAAAAAGACTGTAAAATTCTGATAAAAAGCAATCAAAGAAGATCTAAACAAATGGAGAAATAGTCCATGTATGTGGATAAGAAGAGTCAATATTGTCAAGATGTCAGTTCTCCCCAACTTGATCTATAGATTCACTGCAATCCCAATCAGAATTCTCAGCAAGTTATTTTGTGGATATTGACAAACTGATTTTAAAGTTTGTATGGAAAGGCAAAAGACCCAGAATCGCCAACATGATATTGAAGGAGAAGAACAAAGTCAGAGAACTGACACTACCTGACTTCAAAACTTACTATAAAGTTACGGTCATCAAGAGAGTGTGGTATTGGAGAAAGAAAAGACAAATAGATCAATGGAATAGAACAGAGAGCCCAGAAATAGACCTACTTAAATACAGTCAACTGATCTTTGGCAAAGGAGCAAAGGCAGTTAAATAGAGCAAAGACAGTGTCTCCAACAAATGTTGCTAGAACCACTGAATTGATCCTCCACATGCAATAATAATAATAATAAAGAATCTAGACCCAGACCTTACACTTTTCACAAAAATTAACTCACATTGGATCATAGTAAATGTAAAATGCAAAACTATAAAACTCCTAGGAGACAACATAGGAGAAAATCTAGGTGACCTTGGGGTTGGTAATGACTTTTTTGGTACAACATCAAAAGCATGATCCATGGAAGAAAAATTTGACAAATTGGACTTCATTAAAATTAAAAACTTCTGCCCTGTGAAAAAAAACACTGTTAAGAAAATGAGGAAAAACGCCACAGAGTGGGAGAAAATGTTTGTAAAACACACATCTGATAAATGACTGATATCCCAAATTACAAAGCACTCTTAAAACTTAACAATAAAAACAAACAACTCAACTAGAATCTGTATCTGTCTGTCTCCTGTCTCCATATGACAACTGGTTATTAACTTAGAAAAGCAAGAAATGTGTTATTTATGCAATCTTCCCCCACAAACAAAGAACCCTGATGATTCCATGAAGGAGGTGTTTGGAGAAGGTACAGTTCTTTGCCCATTCATGAGTAACCTATATTGAGGGGAACCTAAATGATGCTTATTGGAGAAAAGTGGGACAGATTGGCAGGAACATATTAATTTGTTCTCATGGGGTATATTGAAGAGGGAGAGAAAGAATCTCAAGTGAGAAAATAAACCAAAAGGGGCTAAAGTGAGGTTTTTTTTAATTGGAGCAGGTGACAAGATGGGCCAAAGTTTTCAAATTCCAGCTCAAGAGGCAATGTGTCCTGGGTGAATCTTGGCTCCGTCCCTTACAAGCTGTGTGAGCTTGGACAAATAATTCAACCTCTGGGGGCTTCAGTTTCTTCATCTGTAAAATGGGAATAATAATATTAGTAAGCACGTTATAAGCATCAGTTATGAAAACAAAGAAAATATCCAGAAAAATAGAGTTTTCTCTTATGCTCCCTACCTTACTGTTCAAACGACAGAGGAGAGCTGTCTGGCTAACTCTTGGGGTCGGGGCAGTTTATCTTAAAGATCTTCAAAAGGAGCAGCAAATGCCACAAGCAATTCAAACAGATGAAAGCGGAGCACTAAGTACATGGAAAGGAAGACACTATAGAGATACTCCTAAATCACAGGCTGAATATTTGGAGGGGAAATGCCCTCCCTGTTTAGGATCATCTGCAAAAAGAGAAGATGCTTCTTTTATTTTAATTGAAGTATAGTTAATGTACAATGTTGTGTTAGTTTCAAGTGTACAGCAAAGTGCTTCAGACATATATATGTCTGAAGATTCTTTTTCAGATTCTTTTCCATTATAGGTTATTACAAGATATGGAGTGTACATCCCCGTGCTCTACAGTAGGTCCTTGTTGTTTACCCATTTTTTATAGAATAGTGTGTATATGTTAATCCCAAATGCCTAATTTATCTCTCCATCCCTTCCCCCAACTCTCCCTTTTGGTAACCATAAGTTTGTTTTCTATGTCTGTGAGTCTATTTCTGTTCTGCAGATAAGTTCATTTGTACCTTTTCTTTTTTTAGATTCCACAAATAAGTGCTATCATATGATAGTTGTCTTTCTCTGTCTGTCTTACTTCACTTAGTGTGATAATCTCTGGCTAAGTCCATCCATGTTGCTGCAAATGGCATTATTTCATTCTTTTTTTTTGGAATATATACAATATTCCATTGTATATATACACCATATCTTCTTTATTCATTCATCTGTTGATGGACATTTAGGTTGCTTCCATGTATTGGCTATTGTAAATAGTGCTGCTATAAATATTGGGGTGCATGTATCTTTTTGAATTAGAGTTTTCTCCAGATATATGCCCAGGAGTGGGATTGCAGGATCATAGGGTAACTGTATTTTTAGTTTTTAGGAAACCTCCATACAGTTTTCCATAGTAGCTGCAGCAATTTACATTACCACCACTAATGTAGGAGGGTTCCTTTTTCTTCCACACTCTCTCCAGCCTTTCTTATTTGTAGACTTTTAAGGATGGCCTTCCTGACAGTGTGAGGTGGTACCTCATTGTAGTTTTCTTGAAAACCAATGATAATGACATCCCTACCTAAAGTAATAAAACACTTACCTTGGACCACAAGGAACTCACTGATGCTTTTTTGTTTTTTACATCTTTATTGGAGTATAATTTCTTTACAATGGTATATTAGTTTCTGCTTTATAACAAAGTGAATCAGCTATACATATACATATATCCCCATATCTCTTCCCTCTTGTGTCTCCCTCCCTCCCACCCTCCCTATCCCACCCTTCTAGGTGGTCACAAAGCACCGAGCTGATCTCCCTGTGCTATGCGGCTGCTTCCCACTAGCTATCTATTTTACATTTGCTAGTGTATATACGTCCATGCCACTCTCTCACTTCATCCCAGCTTACCCTTCCCCCTCCCTGTGTCCTCAAGTCCTGATCCTTTATTAAACACACCAAGCTTTGCATCTGGTCTCTAGGAGATGGGAGAGACTGCTGCAACACTGTAACAGAATGTGGCTTTGTGAAGAGCTCAAGGATGTGGCCAAGGTCACCTGACTCATTTTATGGGTGAATTTTCCCATCCATCAGAAATGACTGACTGACATCTCATTGAGAGTTACTAAAACTTACTTATAGTTCAATAAGTACAGTAGTTATTCTTGGTATTATGCTAATTAATATTTTTTAAAAGATTAAATGATTGTTCTATAGGTCACACAGCAAGTAAAATACGGGGTCAATATTAGAACAAGGTCTTCCTGTCGTCTAAACCTAGAGGTTTTGAACTGCATACGTATACTATACAGCAAATTCAAATTCTTATTGTGGGGTTGGAGTCAAAAATACTAGTTAGGCAAATGACTAATTTGGAATATAGGAATCATCACTGGAGAATATTTTTTAAAAATACATCAGGCCTATGTCTTTGGAATCCCCATTACTCAAAGTAAGCCAACAACCTGTTTCCAAGTGAGATCTGCCCGATAGAATAGAGAAGGATCATTTTCATTTAGCACATTAATTGTTGGTATATGTTTTTTTTTCATGTTAGAGAAAATATTCATTATATTTCATCATTTATGATCACTGTGTTGTAACCAAATTAACCCTGACATAAACTTTGACATTTAAAAACACAGAGAACACAGAGACACAGAGAACATACTGATTTTTCACCTATTTTGCTTACATGTACTTTTCAGTTCTCATTCAGGGCTCATAATTAGGAGATACTGTCCATTAATTTTCTCATATGTTGTTTATTAAGAACAAAATTCAGAAGGTAGAAAAATGCCAATATAAATGTATTCTCCAAAACTGCCCATGAATGTATTGTCATTGTTTTCCTAATTATATACTTATGGTACACTCTTCTGCTAAGATATTTAAAAACAATTTGTTCCCACTGATAGGTAAATCAATCCCATGATATTGAGTTTACAGTAGGCATTTGCTTGCTGAGCAAACTTTGCTTGTAAGATAATGCAAAGTTAAATAAGTCTGACCTAAGTTTTTAATTTAAAGTCTATATTTTAAGGCACTTCAAAAGAAATATAAGTACAGGATGTGAGCTGAATAACTCCAAAAGTTTCTGTAAAAAACTTCTGATCGGGGCTTCCCTGGTGGCGCAGTGGTTGAGAGTCCGCCTGCCGATGCAGGGGACACGGGTTTGTGCCCCGGTCCGGGAAGATCCCACATGCTGCGGAGTGGCTGGGCCCATGAGCCATGGCCGCTGAGCCTGCGCGTCCGGAGCCTGTGCTCCGCAATGGGAGAGGCCATAACAGTGAGAGGCCCACGTACGGCAGAAAAAACCTTCTGGTCCCTGGTAGATGAAGTATAAATAACCTCATTGTCTACCACCCATTACTTCTGCCCAAGCATTGGAACTTCAGCTGGGCACAGAATGCTTTAATTTGGAGATGAAGATTTTTTTTTTTCTAAGTAGAAAGCATACCACGGAGAATATGAATCACTAAGGGTGACATTAAGTCTTGCAAAGAGATAATATATGTCTCTGTGGTGGCTCAAGAGACTAACAATAAATGTTAAATATTAATAAGATTGTGGAAATCCTCATGGATACTGTGATAAAGTAGTACCAGAAAAGGGGAAAAGACAGAGACAATAAAAACCAGAGATCTGTTTCGTGCTCTTTGCTGCAATTCAGTGTATGTTTTCTATTTGGGGGAAAAGTAAATAAAGAGAAGAGAAATGTTTTTCTCCAGGAAAAAGACAGGTTTGGGAGTGTATAACATTAGAAAATAGATAATATTCTTTAGAGACAGGCAGTTGGGACCTCCTCTTGTGGGCTGACATACAAAGGAAAATCAGCCACATTCTGAGGAGGAATCCACTATGCCACCTTGAGAGTGAATCCATTTGCTTTTTTCTTTTTTTAATTTTAATTTTATTGGGGTAGAGTTGATTTACAATGTTGTGTTAGTTTCGGGTGTACAGCAAAGTGATTCAATTATACATATACATATATTCATTCTTTTTCAGATTCTTTTCTCATATAAGTTACTCCAGAACACTGAGTAGAGTTTCCAGTGCTATACAGTAGGTTCTTGTGGGTTATCTTACATATAGTAGTATGTGTGTATTCATCCCAAGCTCTTGATTTATCCCTCCCTCCCACAGTTCCCCTTTGGTAACCATAGGTTTGCTTTCGATATCTGTAAATCTGTTTCTGTTTTGTAAATAAGTTCATTTGTTTCATTTTGTTAAAAAAATTAGATTACACGGATGAGTGTAATATATGATATTTGTCTGCGGCCATTCCACCCTGAGCATGCCTGATCTCATCCATTTACTTTTGAGTCCATGGTTTTCTTAGCTTTTGTGCTCGCTTTGGTCCCTGGGGATGACAGCAGCAATGGTGCTGACGGAGGACAGTCATGTCAAGCCATCACTCAGAGAGCGACAGCTTGATGGGCCTGGACACAGCTTTACCTCGTGGCTCCTCTTCAAAGCCTGAGGCCTTCCAAGTCTCTGAGTGTATCTGCAGACCAGCTATGAGGGAGAGAGTTT
The DNA here is from genome assembly GCF_964341445.2 of Mesoplodon mirus. Lineage (NCBI taxonomy): Eukaryota > Metazoa > Chordata > Mammalia > Artiodactyla > Ziphiidae > Mesoplodon > Mesoplodon mirus. The sequence goes on along the minus strand of NC_138978.1, from coordinate 184,211,594 downwards.
CTGTCGATAACGCTGGCTCACCCTGCACTTAGTTCGGAAATGAGCCCTACTTTTAGGCTCTCTTTCTCCTGCCCGGACTGGACTGAGCCTGATGGATGGGGCCACTCGGGCGGTGGTCGAATGCATTTTCTCACACAGAGAAAGGGGATGGAAACCAATTATCTAAAAACAGGGAAAGGCAGGAAATCACCAGGCTTGCATCCTGTTGAGGGCTCAGCCCCATGTCTGGTTTGAATTGCTATGTTAAAAACATAGCCATTTTTCTGGTTATTCCGGAGGTGGTGAGCAGAAGAGCAAAGGAAAGCATCAGAGGAAAACAGTCAAACTGGTTGAAGGCTCAGTGTGTGGAGGCCCGTGGGGAATATGTGGAGAGTCTCGGAGAAGTACATTCCCTCTCCATTCAGGTGCAGGGGGAGCCAGGGGATCCCCAAGACCATGGGAGATGTGTGTGTGTGTATGTGGGGGGGTGTGTTTGGGAGGAAGGAAGGATGAGGGCTGCCAAGCAGGAGACACGGACATGGAAAAGGAGTTGGGAGGTGGGCATGTGGCTGTGTGGCCTTCACAGGCCAATATCACAGCATAACCTGAACCTTATTCTAAAAGATGCAAATGGAAAGATGGAAATGAAAAGGTTCTTTTTGCTGTTGTGGTTGAAGTAGAGTTGATTTACCATGCTGTGGTAATGTCTGCTATACAGCCAAGTGACTCAGTTATACATATATATTCTTCTTCATATTCTTTTTCCATGATGGTTTATCACAGAATATTGAACATAGTTCCCTGTGCTATAGAGCAGGACCTTGTTCTTTATCCATCCTATACATAATAGTTTGCCTCTGCTCATCTCAAACTCCCGGTCCATCCCTTCTCCACTACACCCCCCTTGGCAACCACAAGTCTGTTCTCTATGTCTGTGAGTCTGTTTCTGTTTCCTAGATAAGTTCATTTGTGTCGTAGTTTAGATTCCACATATAAGTGATATCATATGGTCTTTGTCTTTCTCTTTCTGACTTACTTGATAATCTCTTGGTCCACTTATGTTGCTGCAAATGGCATTATTTCATTCTATTTCATGGTGGAAGAAATGGAAAGATTCTAACAAGATTCTTATTTGGACTTGATCCATCCTGGAAACAGAAGAAGGATAGGCAAGTTAGTACTGATTCGCAACCTATAAAATATTATTTTGAGAATAAGTCATATTCTGGGTTTTTTCTCTTTTTTTTTTCATTTTTTACATTTTTAGTTGAAGAAAGGAGATTCAATTAGGCCAAAGGAAGAAATGCTTGACAGTTCAAATACTGCCAAAGATGACTATGCTATCTGTCTCCTCAAGAAACATTTTTATAAAGGTAATCTGACTTTCATTTTGATTTATTTGATATCAGGGATTGAACCGAATGACTCCCAAGGCTGTTCTCCAATCCACATTTTATAATTTTTAAGAAAGAAAATGTCCTTTATAAAGAATTCCAGAAGCTGGGCTTCCCTGGTGGTGCAGTGGTTGAGAGTCCGCCTGCCGATGCAGGGGACACGGGTTCGTGCCCCGGTCCGGGAAGATCCCACATGCCACGGAGCGGCTGGGCCCGTGAGCCATGGCCTCTGAGCCTGCGCGTCCAGAGCCTGTGCTCCGCAACAGGAGAGGCCACAGCGGTGAGAGGCCCGCGTACCGCAAAAAAAAAAAAAAAAGAATTCCAGAAACTGAAAAGGAGGAGGTTGTTTTTTTGTTTGTTTGCTTGTTCGTTTTCTTCTGTGAAGGCACAGCCCTCGATGTGAAAACTGGGGAAGTCAGCTGCATTCCCAGCCTTCACTGAGTCTAGGACCACAGAGCACAGATCAAGTTAGATCAGAATGGAAGGCCCCACCATTCCCTACTCGCAGCAGCAGAAGAGCAGAGCTGCAAACTCAAATGCCTCTGAATGTCATCCAATTGCTTCTGCTTCCAAAAATTTGAATTTCTTGGTTGGACTGAAGCACATTCTATCTGGGATTAAGATAAAAAAGAGAACGTAATGTGTATCCAGACAAAACTCTAATCCAAAAAGATGCATGCACCCCTATGTTCATAGCAGCACTATTCACAATAACCAAGACATAGAAACAACATAAATGTCCATCGACATAGGAATGGATAAAGAAGACGTGATACATATATACAATATAATAGTATTTAGCCATAAGAAAGAACAAAATAATGCCATTTGCAGCAACATGGATGCAACTAGAGATTATCATACCAAGTGAAGTAAGTCAGAAAGAGAAAGACAAATACCATATGATATCACTTATATGTGGAATCTAAAGTACGACACAAATGAACCTCTCTACGAAACACAAACAGACTTACGGACATAGAGAACAGAATGGTGGTTGCCAAGGGGGAGGGGGTTGGAGGAGGGATGGAGTAGGAGGTTGGGGTTAAGAGATGTAAGCTATTATATATATAAACAACAAGGTCCTACTGTACAGCACAGAGAACTATATTCAGTATCCTATGATAAACCATAATGGAAAAGACTATATATATATATATATTCATATATATATATATATATATAGAGAGAGAGAGAGAGAGAGAATATATATATATATATAAAAAATCACTTTGCTGTATACCTGAAACTAACGCAAAATTGTAAATCAACTATACTTCAATTAAAACAAAGGAATCTAAAAAAAATTGATACCTATGTATAAAATAGACAACTGAGGGGAACATACTGTATAGCACAGGTAACTCTGCTTAATGCACTGTGGTGTCCTAAATGGGACGGAAATCCAAAAGGGAGGGGATACATGTATATGTACGGCTGATTCATTTTGCTGTGCAGTAGAAGCTAACACAACATTGTAAAGCAATTATACTCCAATAAAAAATTAATTAAAAAACAAAATAAAAAGTAAAAAAGACTACAAATCAAAAATATAAATAAATAAATAAATGAATGAATGAATAAATAAATAAATAAATAAATGAAAGTCAAGAAGTAAGTGGTTTCTGGTAATGGTTCAGCAGCTCAATCATGTTGGGGCTCATATCTCTGCAATTCCCTCGGCTTTTCTCTGAGTTCCAAGATGGCTTCTTTGGACCCAGCCATGTGTCAGCATCCAAGGTAGGATGAAGACAACTAGGAGGAAGGATCCAAGCTAGTCATGTCTGTCTCTTTTTATGAATGAAACAGAAACTTTCCCAGAAATATTTCCCTGCAGACTTCTGGCTGAATCACATGACCACCTCTAGCTGCAAGGGAGGCTGAGAAATCCAGGATCAGGATTGTCATGATTGGCTCTGACCGAATTACCTGGAACTTTGCTACCCTGAACAAAACTGGATTCTGTCAGCAGGGACGCAGGAAGGGAGTGTTCTGGGTAGGCAAGTATAAGTGTCTACCAAATTCCATAACTTGGAAAGATCAAGTGCTTTATTTTACATGGGACTGAGTTCCAATTCCCAGCTCTATTATTTATTACCTTGGGCAAGTCAGTTAGTCTCAGGTTCTCAGGTAAAATAGAGATAGTGATTTTTTTTTTTTTTTTTCTTTTTGCGGTATGCGGGCCTCTCACTGTTGTGGCCTCTCCCGTTGCGGAGCACAGGCTCCGGATGCGCAGGCCCAGCGGCCATGGCTCACGGGCCCAGCCGCTCCGCGGCATATGGGATCCTCCCAGACCGGGGCACGAACCCATATCCCCTGCATCGGCAGGCGGACTCTCAACCACTGCGCCACCAGGGAGGCCCGAGATAGTGATTTTTATCTCTGGTTGTTGTGATTATTACGTAAGATGCTGTTTGTTCAAAATGCTTAGCATAATGGGTGAGTAATAATAAGTCCTTAGGGATACTGGTCCCTTACAACTCCAACCCATGTTTTATTTATACAGAGGAGCCTCTGAGCAAAAGAGTCCCTGGCTCTTACCTGGGGCATGTTAGAAATTATTCAGAACAGAAAGAGTTCAGTTCTCACTGGCATCTTCGGTGAGGCACCTGTCACAGGTAGGTAGGGATTCCTAGTACAGGTGGGTAAGCTGCGATGATGAACCAATTGTCAAAATTTCTTAGAGATGATTTCTTAGAGGCTCCCTGTGGGCCTCAGGAAAACTACAAACATAGTGTAAATGAATCACACTCAGCTCTAGAAAATGCCTAAATGCCTCCTGGATTCCTGCACCACCCCCTGCCCCCAGACGCAACACAAACAGGCATACTGATTTTCATGCCCATAGAGTACAAACAAGAACAGTATGGTTGGTGCAAATGTGAAAAGCTAGGCTCTGGTCTGGGTTCAAGCCCCAACTCTGTCGTAAAGTAGCTGTGTGACCTCTGTGCAAGTTATTTCATCTTTCTGTGCTGTGTGACTCTGAGCAAGTTACTTGATCTCTCTGTGCCTTGGTTTCCCCGTTTTTAAATGGAAATAATAACAGCACTTCATAAAGTTGTTGTGAGTAATAAGTGAGTCAATATATATAAAGGGCTTCCAGGGGAGACATTTGCAGAGGAATATCTTGCATATACATTAGAAGTGATTAGGCTACCACTTGATTTAAACTCTGAGACGCTTATTGCATTAGTGAAATAACAACAATCTTCTAAGTCACTAAATGGCTAAATTTCTAAATTACTCCTGGAGGATTACCCTGCAGCCAAAAGGAGTCCCAAATGTTGCCTTTCAGCTTTGCTTGGGTTCCTTCTGAGCTTCTGCAGGGCTGGCGAAAAACGGAACATCCATAAGTTGGTATCGTTAAAGTAGGAAAATTTTAAAACACAAATAGGACCATGCTTCTTCCTGGCTTGAAGACTTTTTGGTGCTATCCCTTTGCCAAATCTCCTTACATTGTCATGCAAGTGTCTCCAGGCTTTGCCACCTGCCAACGCCTGCTTATCTTCTGCAATCCCTGTGTCACGTGCTCTAAGACAACAGTTCTCAAACTTTAGCCGCCCCAGATTATCCAGAGAGCTGGTTACAATGCAGATTGCTGGGCCCTACAGAGTTTCTGATTCAGTAGGTGGGACTCAAGAACATACACCTCTAACTGATTTTTTCAAATTGGCTGCCTTTTTTTTTTTTTAAAGAAATCACATCTTTAAGTTGTAATTCATACTTTTCACCAATGCAAAATAGTTCTCCCAGACTAGACACTGAGCTGTGTGAAGTCTAGAACCTTGCCTAATCATCTTTGTCCACTCAGGACCTGCCTGGTCCATTGTCTAAGACCTAGTAGTTTCTCAGCAATGTCTGATGCTCAAATGAATGAGGCTTGACTGTATATAACTCCTTTGCATCTGTTCTGTTCTTCATCTACAAAGCAGCAGTGCCCACTGATGATTTACTGGCAAGAGCTTTTCTCAGTTGTGGTGGTGAGCTGACCAAATGAGGCCCTCAAGACTCCCTCTGGGACCAACACACTCATTCATTTAAAAACTGTTTAAAGTTATATATGCCCAGTAGAGGCACAAACAGGAGCTTTTTCACCTCTGAAAGTCAGTTCCCCAGTATGGATAGATCTGCAACCTTGGTTCATTGACACCTAGGATATCTAGTTCTTGTTCTCTTACCTTAAACATGCCTAGAATATCCACTGGTCTCATTTTAGATATAATAAATGAAGTTTTTCTTCCATTTTGGCTGACCAGTGCAAAAGGAACAGTAATCACACAACTGAGAATAGAATGGTGTTAATGAATGTCCCTACAAGGGACACCAGGGTGGAACAGCTTGGCTTGAGAACATATTTAAGCATATATTTTAATCGCTACTCTGAATGTGCTCTTTTTGATCACTGTTTTATCATATTTTAGCCATTGTTTAACATTAAAAAAGAGTGTATATTTTCTTAGCCAATGAAAATGTCTGATTGAATTAAAGTAAACATTAAGATAACAGAAGGTTCTTGTCTAACTTGAGTGAAGTAGATTTCTTTGTTGGTGCACTCGGTTTTACTGGAGGTGTCATTTACCAGTCCTCTCTTTCTTTCAGACCTGACTGGTATCAAACAAGCTTTGGCTGGCTACTTCACCATCCTGAACCTGTGCTTCCTCATCTATAAAATGCGGGATATACTACCTGCCTCATAATACTGCTTTGAGAAGTAAGTGAAACAACATACCTAAGGTACCAAACTTTGTGCCTAGTATATAGTCGGTTCATAATAAATGCTTAATTAAAATACTTATTGAACACCTACTACATACTTAACCTTATGTACCTTGTAATGTGGTGAAGGCTAAAGAAGCATATAGTCAGTTGTGAGTAAGGGCTTACGTTCATGGAAGGCAATAAAACAAAGGCAATAAATTCATAAATGGCAACAGCACCCACATGACA